>NC_084978.1:29910137-30210137 GCF_963691925.1 Scomber scombrus
TGAATCTGTGAGTCACTGCTGCAGTAGTGAAATCCTCATTCTTTCCATCCCACTTGAGCATTGAGCTCCTGCAGCCGGCGCTTCACAGGTGCAAACATCACCTGCTTCTGGGATATTTCCTTTGACGTGTCGGGGAAACAGCGAAAGTCGGCATCCCTCCCAGTCATATCCTTGTTTTCCTTCACTGATCACTTTATCACCCACTGATTGTCTCAGAAACTCAATGAAAACTGATGTAACAATTGTAACTCCAACATTGTTCCATTAGTCCTTAACCCTCCAAGGAAGGAAGGGAGGAAGGGAGGAAGGAAGGGCGGGAGGAAGAAGGAAAGAAAGGAGGGAGAGAGGAAGGACGGAGGAAAGAAGGAAGGAAGGTAGGAGGGAGGGAGGGAGGGAGGGAGGGAGGGAGGAAAGAAGGAAGGAGAGAGGGAGGAAGAAGGAAAGGAGGGAGGAAGGAAGGGAGGAAAGGAAAGAAGGAAGGGAGGAAGGAAAGGAAGGAAGGAAGGAAGGAGGGAGGAAAGAAGGAAGGAGGGAGGGAGAAAGGAAAAGAGGAAGGGAGGAAGGAAGGAAAGAAGGACAGAGGAAAGAAGGAAGGGAGGAAGGAAAGGAAGGAAGGACAGAAGGAAAGAAGAAAGGGGATGGAGGAAGGAAAGATTGAAGGGAGGAAAGAGAGAGGAAGGAAAGAAAGAGAGAAGGAGAGAGGGAGGAAGGACAGACGGAAGGAAGTAAGGGAAGAAAGAAGGGACGGTCAAAACAGACGACACGAAAGTTAAACGTCCTTCAGGCCTACCAACCTCACGTTGTTCTATTTAACTTTGGTTATCTACCACTTGAATTCCCTCCAACATAGTTTCCACTTGTTGGCTCCAGGTAGGCAACACCATATTCATTCAGATTGTTTTTTCCAATCTAGAGGTCGGGTCTTCAACGTGCCTTCAGTTAACCCTTACATGCTGTTCACAATATCACCTCATGATTAGTCTCTATCATTTATGAACCACAAATCATTCATGAATACGTAATCAGTCTTTAATAAATTGGTGATTAATCCTTAAGAGGTTTATTCTTCAGTTTTTACGCTTTTTGTTGATGCAGACAAAACAATCACAATCACATGATGTATCAGTTACATAACACAGGATAATATAACCAGTTCAGTTCATTATATAAAATGTGATTAAACAGTATTTTTGAATAAATATGAGTCAAACACACAACAAGAATGTGTATGAGCTGCACAAAAAAGTTGAGATATTTCCATTTCTGGTATATTTTGGGTCACAGGAGGTATGTCTTCTTCTTTCAAATGTAAAACTTGGTCAAATTAGACCCTGAACAGTATGTAAAGGTTAAGGAGCTCAAAACGTATCAGAACAATGCCCAGCTTATAATGAATGGGTGATATAAAATGCTACAAAAAAAGGATCTTTAATTTAATTCAATTTGATAGCGCAATTTTTGAGTAGCCAGATTCATATTATATATATATCATATTTATCATTCCCATGTGACTCCACAGCCGGTGTGTACATTGAATGTATGCATGAACAGTTTTCTTTTGCTGTGTTTATCCATACTGTAAGTGTTTGTGTGGTTTGTCTCTTTGTGTGTTTGTGTCGCCTGTGTACGTGTGTGTGTGTGTGTGTGTGTGTGTCCCAGTTAATCCTGCAGGCTCAGGGGAGAGTGACTGGAGCCATCAGAGGCTTTTCTCCTCATCCAGCCAATGCCACAACAAATACACACACACACACACACACACACACACACACACACACACACACACACACACACACACACACACACACACACACACACACACACACACACAGTCATGTTTCCATCACTTTGGGGGACATTACATTGACTACAGGAAACTAAACTTAACCATAACTGCTAAATGCCTAACCCTAGTCTTAACATAACCCTAAACTAAGCTTAACTAAATGTAAGTCTTCACCCTAAAATTAATGATATATGTTAAGAGGATTTGCTTTTTGTCCCCATAAGGGAGTCCCCACATGACTGCAAATAAATGTATGTCCCTACAACACGAAGAATATCTGGACCACACACACGTACAAACACACACACACACATGCACGCACGCACACGCACACACACACACACACAGAATACCATCGACCGACCATCAGCAAAACAAGGAAAGGTGAGGGAGAGAGGCTCACTCTCAATGCCACTTAATGAAACATCCTAGTACTGGTAAAGTCCAAAGCGGGAAATACACACACACACACACACACACACACACACACACACACACACACACACACACACACACACACACACACACACACACACACACACACACACACACACACACACACACACACACACACACACAACAGAGTGAGAGACAGAGAGAGAGAAAGAACAAACTTGATTAACAAAACATCAGGACAACCTCAGCTGATGGAATGATAAGCAGAGGATGGGGAGATAATGTAAAAGATTACAAAAACACACGAAGACGAGAAGAGAGTGGGACGGAGCGATAGAGAGAGAAGGACTAAAGGAAGGAGAGAGTGGGAGGGAGAAAGAGAAAGGCAGGATGAAGGAGGAGTAGGTGGATATAATACAGCCACTGCTCTGTAGAGCGGAGGGATGCACAAAAGAGAAGAGGTGACAAAGAGAAAGAGAGAAAGAACATGGGTGGACAGATGGATGAATGAATAGCTGGAGAGATCTTCTGACACACAGTGGCAGTGTATGTATTAAAACAATATGAGTGGATTCCTCATGCATGATGATCCATTAAGACAATAACTCCGGCATATTTTTTCAGTGCTGTCGTGGTTAGTTCAGCAGAAATGGAGCAAAGTCCATTTGCTGGTAATGGAGGAAAGAAAAATGGCCCCCGCAGCCTGTCAGTACCATTTCTGTGATGACTCCAATCAAGACTTTACAGCAGAAATCTATCAGCCAGGTGTGGCTCCATTATCAGAGGACACTGGAGGAGCGGCTGTTAGCTAATCACATCTGATTATCTAACTAGCGTGGGGCCTGTAGGTGTCTCAGGGTAACATTTTCAGAAATTTCCCAGAGTGATGTTTCTGGTTTGTAAGCAATTTCCCCGACAACGCTGAGTGAAATGTAACAATTTCATCTCCTGAAGGAGTTGAGAGGGTTAGAAATATGCTCTGGTGTGGAGGAACTTTTAGATTTAGTGACAGAGGGAGCGTGAAACTAGAGCTTCCAGGTTCTGCTCCACGCTTAGAAAACCTCATTGAAAATCACTTCAGTCAATTCAAATGCAAGTGACGGTCATGTCCATCACTTCACACAGATCTCCACAAAAACCTGAAAATGACATGTTTTACATATCGCCTGTTTACACATGGAACCAGCCACAGAGCAACATCTCACTATTAAAGGCCAAACCAACAACAACGATTTATTAAGAAAAAACGATTGATGAGCATAGTTCTTCTGCAGCGTGGATCCCCTCAGAACCCAATGAAGGAGAGGAAGAAAAGGGAAGAGAGAAATAGGGTGGGGGGAGGGGCGGAAGGGGAGGAGAAATCTGGGTGGTATTTATAGGCATGGCTGGAGGTGGGGCTGTTGTGGTGTGGTCCTACTCCTGAAACTACACTTTATAAGCTTCCCTTATTTTTCATTGTGTTCAGGCCATTTTTTTAAATTCAAGTCCACTCTCCTTTGAACTCTGTTTTGGTCTCCACTAAATCTTCATTGGCTGCTAAATGCGCCACTATTGGGTTCATCAGAGCTCTTTCTCTGGGATCAGCTACCTGCTGCTGCTAGAAACCAGGTTGATGAGAGCCATGAGACTGAACCAAAACAATGAGCTAAAGTAGAACAAAATAATCGATGACATTTCTCTGTGGGTTCAATTTTACAAGCTGCCCCTTTTCACATTTGAATCATTTTCCCCACAAAAAGCCAAACTGGAACTTCCTGTTTCTGTTCCGAAAGTAAGAAAACTGACATTTATAGTAGCTTAAATAACTAAAACTGTAGCCTTGGAAAGACAGGGATGATATTTAACAAAAACAGCATTGAATATTGTTGTTTATTCAATATTTTTGTTTTGTGCTGCCTTTGAGGACCAGCCCGTAAGTCCTAGACCGTCATGGGTCTAAACATCACAGCTTGAGTCCATGGGTGATTGAAGGGGTTAGGGTTACTTCATGCCTGTTATAACAGAGGGACAGGGGACCAATCAGTGTGGAGGTTTTTAGACAATGGAGATTACAGCTAAAAAAGTCAGAAGACTGTTTTGGTTAATGTTCTCAATATGGAAACCAAGTTACAATGGCATGAGTGCATGGGAGCTGTCTTTTTATGCTAAGAACATTCAGTAAAGTGGCTTTGCCGAACAAAATAGTGTTTGTTTGACTATAAAAATGAGCAACACTTCAAAGTATACTAACAATTTCGGCTCTCTTTTGATTGACTTCTTCTGAAAGATAGAATTAAACTACTCTGCATAACAAAAGTCTGTGTACTTTACATTCAAAGGATTGTGTTTGCTGTCTGCAAGAGAAGATCAGTACAGAGGTAAGACCAGTACGTGTCTAGTCTAGCTTGGTACAAAGTAAGCTAGGAGAAAACATAGTCCAGTAAAAGGGGAAAAAACACCCAAGATTAACTGATATCGGTTTTGTTTGGCTCTGATTGAAGTGTTCCTTCCTCCATTTAGACATTTAAAAGCAGAACAAATGACGAGATGCTGTTTTATATGTTTGATTTCATTTCTCCAGGCTCTAATGATTAGATCAACCTGTCAGTCTTCTGAACGTCTTGAATCCCACAGTGCAAGTGCATGACATCACTATTTCATTTTTTTGGTTCAGAGTATCATAAAACGATGATGTCATTTTTTTTTCTCAAAGGAGAGCTTCTCTTTGCTTAGAGTGAGTGTAAATATAAAGGAACCTTTATAAAGCTTCAACCACATATTTGCCTTTATAAGCAGATTTCAGTCTAGTTACAATAGAAGGAGTGTTTGTTTGTTTGTATGTATGTCCTTCGATTTCCTCGACAACCCTTCATCCGATCGACTTCACACTTCAGGGGTGTGATGCTGGGGACTGAATGAAGTGCTGTGTAAAGTTTGAAGCAGTTTAGATGAGCGGTTCTTAAGAAAGCTGCAAGTAGCAATACCAAAGGACCAAGCAATCCGTTCTGAACAGACATATTTTGAACGGACACTGCATTAGTATATAAAACCCAGGTTTTAGGTGGACATTGAGTTTTACTGACAGCAGCTTAAGACAAAACAGTACGTAGAGCCATCTGAAATGAATGAGGGGTTATGAATGAATTAAATAGTGGTATTGGTGTTAAGGTCAGAGCAACAGAAATATGAGTATTAGTTATAGCTTTAATGTGTGAATGTATCAAGACAACAGACAAAAACTGAAAAAGTTTGCATTAAAGGGGAACGCCACTGATTACACACATCAAACTGTTTTCAGGTGTTGGGGAGAACTATTGATGTGTAAAAGTAGTAAAAGCCTTCTGTGCCTCAAGTGATGTCACTTCAGGCAATTTAACTTAAATTAAATTTAAAAAAGTTACATTAACTCGCTACTAGCATAACACAAAAGGATCTCTAAATGACTTAATGGGTAATGTAGGCGGCAGGTTTTGACAAGAAAGAAGAATGAGTGAAATAAAAGAGACGACATCTCTGCTGCTGCTGCTGCATCGATTTTGATCTTTTTTTAAAAAGCGTCTGTCATGAATCTGACAGTGTAATCGGAGTCTAATGCTAAATCGGGTGAGTGCTAAATCTTTTAAGAGCAAACAGTGAATTAAAACAGGAGCCTTTCAGGCAAAAGCTTAAACATTTCAAGTTGGAAATGAAGGCCCATTTCGGATGTAAGCCTCTTTCAATATGCAGGCCTCTGCTGCAGAGGTGGTTTACAACAAATGAATATCACTGTTGGCGTTATCAAACATTTACACCATCCCATGCACATGTACCGGGCTGCAGTTCTCTGTCAACACATGTAACATAAAGTCTGCCGCCTCAGTCGATAGGGAAGCGCTTTGACAACACAGGTTTCTGTCCTGTTACATTAATAAAAAGCAGAGTGGAGTTTGAATTGAAACAGAGGGAGAGAGCGACAGAAAAAAAGAGCATTTTGCTGCCCAGATACGGCTTTTTGCATCAGGCAGCCAGAAAAACCACCGAGAGCGAGAGAGAGAGAGAGAGAAAGACCGAGATAGAGCGGCGTAGTCGAAGGAATAAAAGAGGGAAAGCGGTGCCTGTGTGCAAATGTGTGATAAAGCGACGGGTTGGGAGGGTAGAGAGATACAGAGAGACAGCGAGAGGGAGACAGGGAAAGACAAGAGAGAGGGAGACAAAGACAGATAGAGGAACATAGACAGTGAATAGACTATTGAAGGCAGGTTTCACTTACTCTAAAACTCCATTTTCTCTCAGTGCACTGACTGTGTTGTGTTGTGATGTGATGTGTGAGCAGAGATTAGCTTTATGAAACAACCTCTGTTGACTCAATTTATTGAATTTGACTGTTCAGAATACCAATAAAGAAAATGATATTTACTCTGCAAACAGCAGCACATGGGCTACACACTCAGAGAGCTGCCGCGTGTGTGTGCGTGCATGTGCGTGAATCAGTATCTCTGTCAATTATTAGGTGCACGAATACCACACACACACACACACAAAGAGAGATCATGTTAAAACAATCATTATCGCATTGTTTACATGTGTCTGTTTACTGTATGTGTTTGCATCCTCACCAAATAATTCACTGATACGATTCATAAGCAGACAAACATTCATGCTTAAGCATTATCTGCTTGTCTGTCTGTCTGTCTGTCTGTCTGTCTGTCTGTCTGTCTGTCCGCGTGTGCGTGCATGCATGCGTGTGTGGATGCGCGTGTGGGTGTGTGTGTGTGTGTGTGTACATGCGGTAATGCGCTGCTGCTCGGTCGTTTAGCTTGTTGACACTTTGGGGTCAGAGCCATGCAGGGTGAATGGTGTTGGCTGACAGCGTGGAACCTCTTCATTATCCAGCCATAATGTTCTCATCGCCGTCGGCTCCTCCGCTCCCCCTCCCCCCCTCCCCATCCCCACGTCCCCTCTCGCTGCCACCAATGCCACACACACACACACACACACACACACACACACACACACATACATACGCACACACACACACACACCGCCACCACCGCCACCCGCCATCATTCTTCTTCTTCTGCCCTTTCCTCATCCATCCCTCCCCCTCCTCACCTGGCTATTTCAACCCCCCCACCCCTCCACCCCTGTGCTGCTATTCATTGCTGTCGATTCATCCTCCAGCTCCCTCCATGTCTTTTTTTATTCCTGCTCGCTCTGTCTCTCTCTCTCTCTGTGTCCACATATCTCCTCCCCTCTCTCTTTCCTCTCTCTCTCGCTCTCTCTCTTTCTCTCCATCTCTCTGACCCCATTCCACTGAAGTTATTACTTTCTCACTGTTTCATGCTTTGCTCTCCCATCACTTTTACCTTCATTTGTCAATTTGCTTTGATTTATCGGCTTTACTCCCGTGACTTTTTGACAGAAACTATATTACCAAAACAAAACCAGCTTTGGAAAAACTATCACACCATATTTTATGCATTACAACCCAATCAAGATGATGAACTGCTTGATTTGACACAAAGGCACATGACGATACATTAGCACAAAGCAGGCAATATTTATAATGTCTGTGTTAAGTGGCTTCAGGCTGTTTTTCTATGTATCATGACGGCGGGCTGCTTTCATGTTTTGCGCGCGACCAGCCTGCAAACTAGCGCCGGTCCGTGCGGCGTTGGCTACCGCTGTGCGTAGATGTTATCAGACAAGAATGGAATCTGCTACCCACTCCTCCCCCCCCGCCGCCAACCTCTCCGCCAGCGTGAGCAACAAGTAAAAACCTCGCCGCTATTCCCGACCACACACCTCTGCTCAGACACACACACGACATTCAAGAATAGACGAGAAACAATTATTCTGTGGTGTGATAGATAAGTTGTGAAGAAACAGGTTCCAATTTCTCACAGGTGATACTTCACTTTGAAATTGTCTCTTTTCTTTCTCCCAAATTGTCTTTCTTTTCTTTTCTTTAGCTCCTAAAGTGATCCACGGTTCCCAGCTTGCAAAATTGTATGAGCTCACGCTCGGCCAACGTCGCAACCTCTTCATGAGGTATGGCTGCAGCAGGGACTGAAGCGCGGCCCAGCTGATTCTGCCTGAGTTCAGCAAGCCACAACCACGCGGGGATAGCTGGGATTGGCTCGGGTTTGAGCCCGAAGTACACTACAAATGCCAGACTCAGCTCAGATTTGGCTCATAATGAGTTCCAGCGTTGGGCCAAAATGGCTTATTTTGTTAATTTCCCACCACTTCCACCCATCCATCATCCAAACCTTCCCTCAGATGCAGGTTAGAATCAGGTTACATGTAGAAATGACTGCTCTTTTATTAAATGACAACATTTACACACTATAATGCACAAAGTCCAATACAATGCAACAAGAAACTTAATAATAAATTTGCTTTTCATACATCTATAGCAACATTTCTTTTAAGACATATAGCAATTGCAATGTATGGCACAGTACACACAATCAAGGAGTAAATACACAAGGCATTAATGTTTGTTATTAATTGGGAATTGGCAGTTAACTAATACATTCAAATCACACAACATTCATAAATACACAGTACAGTCATTTTGAAAGTAATTTTGACTAAATAAAAGGCTTAACCCTTACATACTGTTTGAGTCAAATTTGACCCGTTTGGACATTTAACAGCTGTAAATCACCCCAAATGTTGTTTACTCTGAAATTTGATGAAGAAGACTGATGGCTCTAATGGTTATACAATAAACCCCACACTTCCATAAAGTTATAAAATACATTTCCATCATTATTGTTATGTTATATTTTCATGTCTTAGGTAAAATAGGACATGATATTGTGTGATAGTAGATGTTTAGTGATGTAAAAGCTAAAAAAATACACTCTCTCTGCTCTCTGAAACATGAATCAAGGTTTAATCACATTTATTGATCAGTCAGATCCACTATTGATGCTTTCTAAACACATCTGTGGTTCAAAATTTGGTAAAGACACTTTTTTTATAAGGGGACAAACTGCAAGGGTCGAGAATATGAACAGTATGTAAGGGTTAAAGGGGAATATATGTTATTCCTGTGCACAAGGACAGCTAAGTCTGTATTTGGAAACATGCATCCAGGTTTGATATACTAAGAAGCAGAATACATGGTTCCAGTCATCAATAATTCTTTATTTAACAATAGCTAAGTTCATGAAAGAGGCATCAACCTTCCAAACATACATAAGGAAGGGACAGGGGAATTATTCAGAGCTGAGGCGTAGGTACCACTACCTACAAACACCAACCCTACCAAATTAGGCATGAAATAAGCAGCCCCATACATGCAAATCAAAGAAGATAAACAAAATCAACCACACAAACAATATTACTTGCAACAAATAATGAAACACGTCGCTGCAAATCAAAGACAAAATGAATAAAGTACATTTAACAAAATCACTCAGGGAACATGGTCAAACATGTGATTTACAAATTGTACATTCATACAGTTAAAATGACTCAAAAAAGGGACTAATGACGATAATGTCAGCCCACAATGTAATATGAACAGGCTAAACAATCCGAGACAAAGAGACTATCATTAACACCCGCTACAGGCAAAGCAGCAGTGTTCTCCCAGCTTGAGCCAGAGTTGCTGCAGCAGCTCCCCCGTGAAGCTGCTAAACACCGACCTGGACCCCACAGTCCTAATCAGGAAGCGTCTGTTAGCTCAGGGGAGGAGAGAGAGCTTATGAGGCTTATTCTGCTACTACCATGGTTACCAACAGCATTCAACGAGACGGTCACTCATGAGGGAGGGGAGTTGCGACAAGAGGATCTGTGACAATTGTGTGTATTTGGCGCCAGGTGATCACTTACTTACACTCCCAAAGCATCAGGTGTTAAGCAGGACGCAGCAGGTGAACCCAAGCACAGATCCTTAACAGCAAGGAGACAGGGACATGATAAGAAGAAAGTATTTATTTTGAAGACTGAGGAAAGGGAATGCAGGCATAAGGAAGTTTGGGCTTGTAGCTGGGAAACTGGGGCTAGGGCTTGTGCTGCAAGTTGGAAACCTAGGTCTGAAACTTAAGATTGTGCTGGAAGCTGGGAGCCCAGGGTTGAGGCTTGGGGTGGAAGTTGGGAATATTCGGCTGAGTTTTGGGCTGAAAGGTGGGACCATGGGGCTGAAAAGTGACAGACAGACATGAGACGGGGTTAGGCAAGAGAGAAAAACAGGCAACCTGGTAATGCTTGCTTATTCCACATTACTTGTATGTTAGTGTCTACATGGTCCTCATTCCAAACAATCAGAAATCTTATTAATAGTACCTTTAAAGTGTTCATTTTAATGCAATATACTTAAAAGGCTAATTGACTATGTATTAATCCCAACCACCTCCCATAATTTAATTTAAAAGACAATGGTGGTAAAAGTATGTCAACCTTCCTGATTTCTGTGACATGCAAATTCAGAGAATGAGTGACGAGACATCCCCAGGGCTTCTGAATAAATGTCAATGTAAAAAGTTTCCAAATGGATTTTTGGATTAAAGTTTTATGCATGTTGTAGTGATGAATCATCTTTCGAGATTTTGGAACTAAATCAACTGCTTATGAAAATGCTGATTGATATACAGAAATATGTAAAAATGAGAAAATATATTGTATTGCTATGTCTGAATATCACAGAAGTAATGAGATCAAACATAGAAAATGGAGAGAAAAGGGACTATGAGACAATGGGCCAGATGCAAGAACCACTCGTACGCACAGATTCGTTCTTAAACCATGCGTACCAGTGATTTACGAGGATTTGCCGCATTCACCAATTTTCTCGTATTTTGGATTTTCTCTTAGGTACGAACAAAATTTACGAGTGGTGCAGACCTGTCGTACCTGTCACGCACAACCAACCTGCAGTCCTCCAAAGCAATAAAACACGACTGTTACTGTCTAATTGTCTAATGGCAGCGTGATTTCATATACTATAAGCAAGATATGATAATCACTTATGATAAACACATAACACCTCCGTACGGGTATCAAGACCAAACAACACTGTATGATACAATCTAGCCAAGCACGATACGGTAGCTATACTCTATACTCTACAGAGTGATTTAACCTACTGTAGTTTATCAGCACAAATACACAGAGAGTTCGAGCTGTTGAACTGTTACCCTCATCTCCAACTTCTTCTGCCGGCTTGCCCTGCGTTGTCATCCCTGGTGTTAGCAGGTCTGTGCTGACAGCAGTCCGGCAGCAGGTGTAACATCAGACAACAACAGAGAAATGAATAATGTCGATCCGCAGGCTGAGCGTATATTATACTCTCAGTATTTTAGAGACCCCTGAGTAATGGGTGTGAACTACAGGGGATGTAGGCAATGAGCAAGTGTATACTATGTCCCGTTCATTAAATTGCACTTCTGAATCCACAATCATGATGACATTACTCTGTTTGTAAAATTATTAGGCTATTTAGTATAAAGAAGTAGGTTATTTAACAATTTAGGTAGATAAATCAGTCATTTAAATTGACAATTGAAACTATGATATAATGCAAGCTTACAATATATATACTAGCGGCGGAAACTACAAAGCGACTTGTCCACAGTTACTTTTCCACAATATAAACTGACTATTTATTAATAACTGTTATTCATTTAATTGAAATATTGCTTATCGAAGTAATAGTTTAACTCCCTGGCTGATGACATCCTCTGGCATAATTCACGTTGTCATTTTTGTTTTTATTTCTGTGACGGTGAGCGCAACAGCTGAGACAGCGTTCACAGCACGGGTCATTTTTCCTCATTCTTTGTCTTTCTCTGGACCTCTAATTCCACCACTAACACTAAATAATAATATGTGTTTCTGTTGATCTATTTCTGAGAGCGGGACCTCAGTCTGAGAGCTCGTAAAGTTCTTATTCTTAGTCTTTAGTGCCATTTTCATGAATGGAGCTTCTCCACAACCTGCCGGTCGTCTGACCTTATATGGTATTTTGGGGGCGTCATTCATGTTAATTTACTATTCTCGGGAACGCGCGTTCATTTAGAACAGGTGGGATTCATCATGTTTACGAAGGTCATTTACGACTGTTTCCTGGTAATACGAGTGTTTGGTGAATCAGACGTGGCACACTCGTAAATTCCACCTCACGAAAAAAGTACGACAGATTTAATAAGAAAAATACAAACATATTCTTGCATCTGGCCCAATGTAAGGAAGGTGAAAAGTGTAAAGTGGATAAGTCGTTGTATAAAGAAGTAGAACACAGCATGAATCTAAAATACCAAATGAACAAGACATCGCTGAATCATCTAAGACAAACCAAGCTGAGGTCAGACACTGGTGAGAGGTGAGGAGATCTGGCTTCAGGCGTCAGGCTAGCTTCCATTAGCCTGTCCCTAGCCAGGTCTTAGTTAAGCCACTTTGGTCCAAACATGTGATATCAAGTACGATTCTACCAACAACACTGTGATTGTGAACCAAAGGATGCTTGGATATTGGTGGGATGCACAATGGCTCATAACGAATGCTATCACCAATATCAGCCAGCTTTGATCAAAGGCCTGAATCTGAAACATGTGCCATAGACCTCAACCTAACCTTCTGGAACCACAATGACAATCGCCATTCAAGATTCTGAACTCCAGTCAAGCCTATAACTAAGAATGACAACAGCATACATCAACTACTGTATCAATCCGGGTATTGCTACAGTGACAGTGCAAATGATGCTGTCATTACTAGAGAAATTAGGTTTGAAACACAAGCTATGTATCAAAGCAAACAGGTGAGCAGCTTGAGGCTGTGTACTCTGCACTCCATTTGCTTATTTTTTAGTCTCCATGGAGATTCTTTTGAAAGGCATCAAAGGCAATGTTGAGTGGGAGTGGTCAGGGTAAATGCATAAGAGAGGCTAAGCAGCATGGCACAAGCATTTACGACTGATGTCATCTCATCAATAATGATGCTGATGTCCTATAGTGGGTGGAGAGAATCCTCTGACTCTCTGAAGATGATGATAGTCATGCTGGACTGCTCAGGTTCGGCCTCAGCCTTATCCTTCTGAAAAACCTGAAGAAAGATGGCAAAAAACATACAATAAACAAAATGCCTTGAGAAAGAAAATATAATCTCTGATCTGTGATAAAGCATTGTCTGATGTATAAATATAAAATTAACCATAAATAAGTCATCGAGTTGAATTTTAGTTCAATACAAGATCAACGTACGAGGTAATCTTTGACTAGTTTGCCCACATCTTCCCCCAGGTACATGGTTAGATAGATAGATAGATAGATAGATAGATAGATAGATAGATAGATAGATAGATAGATAGATAGATAGATAGATAGATAGATAGATAGATAGATAGATAGATAGATAGAACTGTTGTATAATCTGAGATTACATTACCTCAGCCCTATTTTTCCTGAGCCATGGGTGTAGTATACACTTAAAGACGCACACATGTAGGGAAAACTATTATTCAGCATTTTATTAGTGTCAAAGTACTTCAATGTAAGAGCAATAGCACTCATCTTTGAAAAGCAAAATGGAGCCAAAAAAGCAAAAAAAACTGCCAACATAGCTGAGTGACACTTGGCAAATGTAGTGGAGACAATAACTTATACAAGTGCAGAGTTGTTCCTGGTACCTCTGTGGAGTGAAAGCTGTAGACGGCTGGTTGGCAGATACATCCAAACCATCAATTTCCTCAGCCCATCAAACTACTTTATAGCAGTGATGAAGTTTAACATGTTTGATTTTGTCAGAACGGTTGGAAGGTTGGAGATGTAATGGCCAATGAATCGCAATTCCAACCGTTTTACAAGGCAATTTTTTTTCGGCCCTCCTCGACCTGTGATTGGGTATTACTCGTTCGGGTTGGTTGAGGCATGAGGAGTGAGATAGGTGAGAGTTAGGGTAAGAATATCAGGGTAAGCCAATCAGAGGCAGAGTGTAGAGGGTCATGACTTCATCATCCTGGGAAAAAAAAACATACTGCAAAAAGGAAATGTCACAGAGAGCACGAAACTTCTTCTTCTGTGAGGTTTTATGGCAGTTGGTATACATGATGTTGCATTACTGCCACCTTCAGGTTCTATTCTCCGTCTGCATTCATTCATTTTTATGGAAGAGGATTAGGGCCACGTGTGATGAGTTTAAACTCAAATACATTTTTCATACATTGCCCTAATCCTCTTCCGTACATTTAAAGCCGTCTTTCCAATCCAGTCATCCTCAAAAAATTAAATATCCATTTCCTCCCTTCAACACCATCTCCACTAATATACTTTTAACTTGCCCTCCCTATTTTATGTAATTGTGTTATCATTTCTAGTATTTCATGTATAAATTTCCTGCATGTTAGAGAGACATGATCAACTGTCAGCCTCATGGCACTGACAGAGAGCACAAATCAGCTATGCTCCTACAAGGAGTCATGATTCTTTACAACAGGGTCTCAACTGACTAAAGTGTTAGAATATTGAAACATACAGTAAGGAATTATATGGAATTTAACAAGTTACACTGCTGACTCAGTTTAGTCATTCCATCAGTTTCCAGATAGTCTTTTATTTTTCGATGCCGATCAGTTTGGTAAGGAAAGAAGATTTATCTGTACAGATTAAATTCCTCTAGTAACATGTGGTTGACATTTGTGATTCAGAGTAAAACTAATTGACAACTATGGGATGGATTGTTGTAGAATTTGGTACATGTTGGTACTTTTTTATTATTGGGTGGTGCTAAGGGATTGTGAGAGAATAGATATGATAAAATTTCCCCATATTTCCTGGGGAATAACCCCAGGAAATATGGACAACTGAGCAAGCAGAATTATTACCAACAACATTAGTTCACAACTAAACAAGGCACACAGACTCATAAAATGAGGGGACAGAGACGTGGTTCAAAATAAAGATTTTTATTATCAAATTATCAAAGACCAGAAAGTGAGGCAAAGCTGAGAGGCAAAATGTAGTTATTGATTAAAAGACACAAAAAGTCAAATTGTAAAATGATTCTTGTATTACAAAACCAATTAAAAGTATTAGTATCTGTTAACTGTCAATATAAATGTGTTACAGATATTTCAAAGAAAAAGAAAGTGGACTGGGGCTAGTAGATGAGGTGGCAGGCTACACAGAGGTGTGTCTAGGGGTGCTACCATATACACATCAACCTAAGCAATCACAGAAATTGGGTGAACCACTTGTGTATCCCAGCGCCTTTAAACACAGCAAACAGTAAAAAGACCTCATCCAATGGGACTAACCTCCCCCAGCAGTCTGGCCCACAGCGCCACTAAATCAAAGAGACAAAAAGAACTACAAACACAATTAAAGTGAATAATACCAGTTGGTAGAGGCACTAGCATGGAAGCTTGGACCAGGGCATGTGGGCAAGACGAACAAAACTAAAACAGGTGTCTTATATAATCTAGCCCTGATTAGGGGATGGGTTAGAGGAGGAGTCAAGTCTGGGGATGCATTCACTATAACATATGTTGTTGCATGTACCTGCACTAAGGGATTATTCCCCAACACATTAAGAGATGAAAACACAGCAACAAAAAGACCTACAGAAAAAAAACATGTCTGGAATGTCACACATTATTACATCAAGCCCAGGCGGGGAGTTCCGGTCCTCTGAAATGATGCGAACGCGGAAGTAACTTAAAACTGCATTCTATCAAAAGACCACCAGGGGGCGACCGTTTTGGTGTCAAAAGGACTTCCGTCTCTATACAAGTCAATGGAGAATTCACCAACTTCTCACTTGATTTATACCCTCAGTAAACGTTTTCAAAATGTGTTTATGGTCTCAATCGCTAGTTTAAAGCCTTCTTCAATGCAGTATGATGTTCATTTGGGACATTTTGGCCTCCCTGATTTTATATTTGACGATAAAGCAGGGTATGCATTAGGGCGTGGCTACGTCGTGATTGACAGGTTGATTGGTTCACAGGTTCAGGAGGGCGCCTCTTGCTCCTCCTGATGCCCATATAAGTAGAATCCGTGTTTTTTTTTGTACCCGGCATGCACCGGAAATGTTCAAGATGGCGCTCAGATCCGAAACTATTCGCTTCCAAGCAGCAGTCCACAAACCAATGGGTGACGTCACGGATGTTACGTCCATTTTATATACAGTCTATGATCAAGCCACATCCCAGTGAGCACATATACATCGCTGCAACATATCGCCAATGTAATCCAACAAAATTGTGTCGGTATTTTTGATCATTTCCTCACCATCCCATTGTTGCTGAGACATTGCTGCTCAATGTTTCAGCGTCATCAAGCCGCTCTCGCCGTGACTTAAATAAACAACCACAGGCTTATATTTATACATCGTCGCAACATCTGTTAAACCTTGTGCACTATGCAGTTATACTTCCTGCAGACGCCAGTACGACCCTTATCCTCAGTCCTACATTTTTCAAGTGCCCATTCAACAAAACTCTCTTTTGCTGAAGAAGAGACTTTTGTTGCATGGGTCCTTGAAAATGTAGGACAGAGGATAAAGCGATCATTAAATGACTTGAAATAGCTTTACTTAATAATGACTTAAAATGCTTAGATAATAACATAGATAATTCATTACCATTACATAATTACTTATCTAAGTAGATCATGTAAAGATAATTAGTTAGATAATGAGTCTCCTGTGGTACTACTCTATAATAAACTGTTCAACTATATAAAACTTTGTTTCAGTGTCATACTTTTCAACATTGAATCAACTGTAGATTGTGTTTCCTTTTCATTTGACTCATTATAACCTAGTTTGCAATGAGATCAATATATGGCAATATTGGCTGATTCAGTGATTTACATATTCCATGTTTTCAATGCATTGTTTAAGTTTTGTATGTATGTAACTTGCTGTGCATAACTTGCAATGCTACTATCCCCATATATCATATCCACAAAAATAAACACCTCTAAATAAGTCAGTGGTAAAACTTGAATGTGATCAAATGAGACTCCCTGGAAAAAGAGATTATGGCACCTTCTTGAATAAACATGAGGGAAAGCAGCTGTTACAATTTATCTTTCATAGATGGAAAGACGTTCTTTCACAGACAGTCAGACTTCCAAATTGTTTTATCTGTAGTGCAGTAGTGGGATGTTCAGTGTTGTCTGGGAGGAAAAGAAGCAGTGTAAAAGATGCCAGAATGAAAAATGAAAACACAAACCATTTTCTTAGAATATATATAAATATATATCTCTCTCAGAGTGGGAGGAACTGCTCAGGCGACAACAGTAAAATATTAAACTGTAATAAAACAAACAAAAAGAAATTCCTCTCTAGGCAATTGTTAAAGGTCCCGTTTTATGCAAAAGTGGGCTGTGGGAAAACATACTACAACATCTACATCCTGACTTTTTCCCCCCTGTGAATGTCTGAATGTGGTTAAAACCTCCTTTTAAACTGCTGCTGGGCGGGGGATTGACAATTATCAATTAGACAATAATCTGACAAAATAGATTAGGTTTAGTGACAAATAAGGGTTGGCAACATGAGCAATTCAAAAATATCTTTAAAAATGGTCTTAAAAGCAGCATCATGTTTGTTAGTTGTTATTTGCTGGTTTTATGTCATGCCAAAAGTAAGACTGAATAGTCCTGAAAAATGTCAAATGGTGTAACCTTAAAATAACCTACACCTACAGTGATAGAACAATTGTATTCCATTACCTTTATTTAATATAAAGTTATAATGTAAGATCATGCCAAACTAGTTGATATGGTGTTTTATTGAGAATTTACTGTTTTTAAGCAAGTTGAATTATTTGGTACAAAGTTTTTATGGTTACACCACTTAGACATTTTTGCCATAATCCTCTAATATATTCTCTCAAAATGGATTAAAAGCAGAAATGTGATGCTGGGTCCACAAAAAAAGAATGTGTGCAAATTATTCATACGTTTATTTTCACATTTTAACCCCTTTAATTTTGACTAAACCACATGGGCACAAAAAAACCTCATTGACCCATTAATGATTTAATATGTTTGGTCACTAATGAATTTATACTATAATCTGTTCTTTTGGAGCCTGAATGTGAGCAGCAGAGGGCTTGGCTGTGACACATTGGCTCTGTTGAAACAGTTTGGAGGCTGCTGTGCGTGGAACAGCCTGTCTTTCAGCATCCTGATCACAGGCTGGGGAATCAAAATAGAGCACATACAAATGTTTTTATCACAATCCAGGGAGAAAGAGAGAGAGAAAAAAAAAACTAGAATTATAGATTTAAAAATGTTGAAAACAGCAGGAGGGTTGATGTGAGAGCGGGGAGGGATGTGCTCAGACGAACGGTATTCGGCAAGTAAAAATGGTGCAATTCTCTTGGAGGCGAGGCAAGTCGCAGCACGATCAATGCACTGCTTCATTGGTGAGCAACCTGCAGCATAGATAGGCAAAGTCTCCAGCTCACAGCTTTGCACAATGTCCCTCCAGGTCCGGGCTCACTACTGATGAAGCTGGAGTTGAGGACGAATTAATGAATTATATAAAGTTAATATACAGCTAGGCATCAATCAAAAATCAACCCCCCTGTGAATGTACCGACCAAACATCACACACATGTAGCAATTTCACCACTGAAATGTCTGTTCTTTTGCTTGCTTTGGTAGTTCTCAGTAAATAAAAAGCTTCTTCAAAGTTACCAACCAGCAGTGCCCTGAACCCAGAAACACTTTGGAGTCTGACACATTTTGGAGTCTGACTGAAGAAGTCTAGTATCAGCAAGTCAAGCTGCTCCATCAGACCTCTGGAAAGACAGAAAAAGAGAGTATTTCACTTTTAACATGATAATTTAAAAAAAAGTAATCAAAAAGATTTAAAAATGAACATTTTGTCTGAGGAATAACTAACCTCAGTGGAGAGTGACTCTCTGGACCTCCTCAGCTGTTTCTGGTACTCGAGGTATGATGATGGTTCCTGCAGAGAGGGAAGGAGAAAACAACTGAATAATGGAAAACTGAATACAGGTTTAAAAAAAAAAAGTATTTTTGTGGTCATATTTCAGATGTGAGTGAATTTTATAGTCCATCTAATTCTTGCAGTTTCAGTCTTCTTTGTTCCAGCAGACTCCTTCACAGCTGCATACACACAAGCACACATACCCCAAACATTAATGTTAAATGTATAATATAAAGAATGGCAGCTGCCTTGAGTATAAATGAGTGTTTTTGCTTGCTGCTAACTGCTCTCACATATAATATAATTAATAGTGGAGTCTGGGTAGCTCAGCATGTAGTTTCACCTTGCTGCTTGTCATAGCCTGCAGGGAGTCCTGATCCTGGTCCTGTAGCCACTGATCGCATCTTTTTCACTTGCCTGCTTGGTCTTCAGCTCAGCCTCAGGGACATTTTAGGCCTGGACAGAAAGAAGGACAGAGACAAGATATGATATGTTAACTCTGTTAGAAATCTATGATAAGACAATTAGAAGACAGAGATCAAGTCTGTTAAAGTTTGAGAATCAATGTGCTTGTAAAGTATATTAAAACCACCAAGCATAAATGTTTGCACTGAAATCTTGATACTAAATAGAAACAGGCATCCTGAATCTTCCCTCACCTGCTTGGCTTCAATTTCATCCTTGCAGGTCATCATCTGCCCAGCTGGTGTAGCCTCCTCTTCATCCTTATTGATGGACAGACCTGCAGACACAGACAACAGCATGTAATAATCAATGTAGCCAGATGAGATTGGTGGTTTTTCCACACAATCCCAGTTAAAACCAAAAAAATAGGCATGCAAAGACATACAAGGGTTACAATGAGGCCTGTCACAATAGTTAGGTTATTGACTTATCATCATACAATATCGGAATTATCAACATTATTATGTCTATATATGGATTTATCGTATGATACATGGACATGACTTGACCTCAGTATTACCACACTTCACATTAGCAGCTAAGAGGCTATCCATGTCACATTGGCTAAGCTAGTAGTGTCCTCCATTCCTCACTGTGTACGTCCTGAGTGGAGACTGTAGAAGAATTAAAGGTAAATAACTCTGTCCTCAACCATAATGGCAGTCTGCGTTTTTTACAGAAGTGTAGCGCCCATTCTACAATCCAACCCCCCTTACATTATTATACTATTATATTATCATTATATCAGTGGTATAAAATTATCTTCAAATGACAATAATATAGTTTATCGCGATTATTTCTGAGACAATATATCGTCCAACAAAAGTAGTTATCATGACAGATCTAGTTACAATTTGTAAATTGTCATTAATAACAACCTTAGGATTCATATTGTAAAGTCAATACTCACTGACAAATTAAACCATACATTGTGCTTGCAGGTGTTCCTGTGGAGAGTGCTAGATGATGCCAACAATGGCAGAAAACACATGCTGTCAGGTGGTTATACTGGTGTGTAGTATAGTTTTAATCCCATAGTAAATGCTCTTTTTTCACTCAAATCTTATCTAGTCAATTTTCTGTGATGGCTCTGACTAAAGTAGTTGGGCAGAGACACAGAATACTTTCTATTTTTTTTTTTTTTTTTTACACCTTCACATTACATTTTTTTGTTAATAGAAAAACAATAAATAACTTTTTAATCTCTTTTCTCAGGTCAGGAACAGGTGTAAGGAGCTTCCAGTGCCTCCAAGGTGCATGACTCTACATCCAGGCTTTGAAACTGTGTCTCAACCCATATGCCCCACAAAATGCCCTAAATATATATGTAGGGCAGATTATGGACCTCTATTCTCCTCTATTCTACTTCATTCAACTGGTTCAAAACTTATTTTTAAAAAATGCAATCACAGCTTTTATCATGCATGTACGAACACAGAACATTCAATGAAAAGAGTGGTTGAGTCAGTGCGGTAGAGTGTGGTAAAGTCATTGTGAGGTGTTTGAGAAAGCCAGTTCCACAACAACACTTCATCCTTCTTCAGCTACATGACTGCAAGACAAAAGCAGAGGGAGGGAAGACAGATTACAATATTGCTAAACATTTCCACACAAAAGCCTTGCTTTGTAGTAGAAAATGAATGAGCTACATACAGTGTAGGAGATGGACTTCATATGCAGCATAGCAGGCAGGGCTGATGAGTACTGGTCCATCCTCCAGCAGCTTATGTGGTATCTGAAGGTAAGACAACGGAGAGAAGGAAGGAGGGAGAGATTTATCCATACACTGTATTTGATCATGAACACCTTCAGACTGAACCATGAATGAGCTACGTACAGTGTGGAGGATGGACTTCATTTGCAGCATAGCAAGCAGGAGAGATGAGTAGTGGTCCATCCTCCAGCTGCTTATGTGGTATCTGCCTAGAAGACAAAACAAAGAAAGAGGGAGAAGCATAGAGAAGAAGCATAAAAATACAAGCATGTGCTGCATATGTAATTCCTAAGTGAATTTTTATTCTACGCATACCTGGTTTCAGTCACTGTGAGGTGCCTGTGGAAGGTCCATGCCTGCAGGCAGGGGACAGAGGATCTTCATGCACATGGACATGCTGGACGTGGTTCATTAGGGACGTCCACTTGTCCACAGTCTCTGCACCACTTGAGGAGTTTGTAGCTGAACATTAAAGGTGGTTCCTAATGCTTTCCTGCCCCCTCTTCACTTTCTCCAAACCCTTACTCCTCAGGGATTCCCTGCACTTTCTTGTTGATGCCTGACAAATGAAAAACGATTGGCGTAAACCAGGGGCGTCAAACATACGGCCCGTGGGCCAGAACTGGCCCGCCAAGGGGTCCAATCTGGCACGCTGGATAACTTTGCAAAGTATGAATATTACAGAAAAATAATTCCAATTCTGCTGCTTCAGACGTTTTTTCACACCCTGACCAGAAGACAATTCAACTCAATGCATGTGACAGCTGTAAAAACTCAATACTAAATAGAAAAAACTAAATAGATTGTTTATTATAGTAAAGATATAATATCTTATTTATTATTTGTAGGTTATTGTTGAATGGTTTTACTGGTTTGGCCCACTTCAGATCAAATCGGGCTGTACGTGACCCTTCAACTCAAAATGGTTTGGACACCCCTGATGTAAACTATGAAGAAAACAAACGTATCAATATCAATGCATGATTGATTATGATTATACCTTTTGCAACATGCCACTCGTCATAGTAGTGTGTGATGTCTGGTCTCTGCTCAACCTGCCCAACCAGTCAAGACAGACGGTCGCCCACCTAGAGTCCGGTTCTGCTTGAGGTTTCTTCCCATTTTTCCACTTGTCGCCAAGTGCTACTCATGTGGGAATATTGGGTCTCTTTAAATTAAATCAAAGAGTACGGTCTAGACCTGCTCTATGTGTAAAGTGTCTTGAGATAGCTAAGGTACTCCTGAAGTTACGGGTGTGGGTCAGTTACAGAAGAAGCCACCTTCACACCAGACGATTCAAGGAACACAACCAAGCCCTGCTTCTCCATTGAGTCACAGCTCTGAGGGCATCAAGGTTGAGACCTTTACTTGACAGCCTTTGTGATAAAGAAATCATGGTCACCCTTAGAACAGCAGCAGGAATCGGTTGGTTAGTATAATTTATCTAAAACTTGTTCCAATCAGGATGCCACATTAGGCTTTTTTGTAGTTACCATAGTGATTAAATAACCATTATACTTTCCCCAGAATCTATTTTTGTACTTGAGTGGTTTTCAATTCAAGTAATTACTTACTACTTGTAATTACTACTTACATCAATAACAATCTACAGCACCATTCAAAACAGGTTCTATGTAAAGCTTCCATCATGCTTTAAATAATGCTGTTAAGGTGTATTTATTTTGAGTCTCTTTGATCATGCAAATTTTGAACAGTGCAGTGATTTTGCAGATTGTGTTTACTGATGAGGAGAGAATTTATGGACCAATAGCTGGCGACATAAGCATCAACCCTGTGTGTGCAGTTTGCTTCAAGTGAATTCAAGTTACACTTTCACATTTTTGTAGATTTAGTCATTGTTTTCTATCAAGTTATGCCAACATTGAGTTTGTTGCATCCCCAAAATGAAATGTGTTTAAATGACAGCACCTTCAGCTTGAACACAGCATCTCTGATAGGTTTTCTTAGGTTTCCTAAAGGGTAAGTACAACAAAATGTTCCTTTTTTCCCTAGCAACCAAGTAATGATAAAATTAAAGGCTTAACCAAAACCGTATATAAAGTCAATGAAATAATAACTAACTACTGTTCATATTCCAACTCATAATTAGTCATAATAAGTCTCTACACCATTTCACATTAATAAATTCTTCATCAGTCATTAATAAATGTTTCATAAGTCCTTCTGTTTATAGAATGTGTATCAGCAGAACAACATTTTTTGAAAATGCATTTTATCTCCATTTTTGTATTCTGTACATTCATGAAGAGGAGTCATATAGTACATATGTTTGATATTAAGGCTCAGCCTCTTTGTTCTCTTCCCTTTCACTCCAGCTCATAATTATATTTACATTTTTTTGAACTAGTTTTTATGCACTCTCAATGCCAACATGATGTAAAGAAGCCCTTTCAGACATGGAATACAGAACATTGCTGGCTTCATCCATCTGTTAAACTAATGGCTTTTTGAGCTCTTTCGCAGTGCTTCACAGGTTATTAAATTATTTTTTATCTTTGTGTGCTTTATAGAGGAAGATCGTGATAACTAAGTTACTGCAGTGAACTTAGAAAGCCGATGATAGTTCACATTTCTGTCACTGTGTGTTTGACCTTGTGCTGCTGCAGCCTTTACATTCATCTGACAGCTTTCAGTTGGGACGAGGCCATATAAAAAAATGTTATAGGTCTGACCTTGTAGGATTGCTGTTGTGACTTTTACATAAAAGTGACTCGGGTGCTTATTCAGACCTGTGACCAACATGTTAAATTGCCATCAGATTAACAGAAAGAGGTGCGTCTGAATGAAGCTTTGGCAGTGTTACAGTAGATGAAAGTTGAAGATTTAATCTTTGTTTGCATCAAAACTTTATCATAATTTTCCACAGATCTGCTGTAGATAAAAAAAAATAGACGCATGGCTCATGTAAATCCCAGTTAATATTACTTTGTTCATATAATGCTGCCCCCTACTCACCAGGAGAGGCTTTAAAAAACCCTGGTGTCACCGTACTATTTGAAAAGTGCATTCTGCTGCAATTAAGTGTGATAAACCAACCAGAAATTACATGTTAATATGTCAATTCTGAAATTTAATTCCATAACTTTGGCCTGTTGGACCAGAACAGATTTATTACTCACAAAAAACAACAGCAATGGTGTGTAGCAACAACACACTTCCAATCAAGCATTAATGAAGCAGGTATGAATAACCACATTCTATATATCCAGACCTTTCTTTGTATAATGTTGCTTAATTCTTTGTTACATATTTCTTAAGGAATATTCAGTTACATAATGTATCATACTGTATGTATGCAAATAGCACCCACAAATTTCAACTATGTAAAGTCTGAACCATCAAATAATTGCCATAAAAATTATAATTCTTTGAAACTGGAGTGTTTATTGGACCTTGTGACAAATCCTTAAAAAAAATAATTCAATATATGCATATATGAGTTTTGTTTTGTATCATATTTGATACAGTACGTCTGAAATGTTTTAAACAAATAAAAACATATTGAATACAATATTTTGAAGTCCTTATAGGTCCTACTAAATGTTTAGTATTTTAGTTTTTCTTTCAAACAAACCAGAACAGAACATTTTAACCCCCTAAAGCTCCTGCATAGAGCTCATATCAGACACAACATGAAATGCAATAAAATGACAGTTGACAGATTAACAATTAAATTAGCTTCTATATCTGCTGTATCTAATCTGATACACACATATTTAACAGGAATTTACCATCAAATAAGCTACAAAATATGTTCATCATTGCATCAATCCAGTAACTATTCCTATTGAAGTATCACTAACTATTTGAATGATTTTCTTACCTCCACTTCTTTAAAACTGGCAAATATATATCCATGATTCAGAATTGTGGCTCACTGATTGACAACGTCCATGTATGATGCCTCAAATAAAAGGTCCCCTGGTGGTTTATCTGTGTACTACATGTACCTGATCGTATACATCAGGGTTTTACACTGATGATGTAGAGCTCTCTAAAACTCATGGTTCAAATGTAATTCACTTGGTGTTACAAGTATTGTTTTTTTTACTACTGGCACTGACCCCAAATACAACACCAGCTGGGCTTTTTACTTGAAGTGTTGTCTCTATATGGTTTACTTATGGTGTTACAAGGTTAACAATAAGTCTAAAATGAATACATAATATGCATGTTAGTGTAAAATAAATGAAGTGCGTATAGTGTAAAGGTTAAAAAGTAATCATGATTTCTAATTTTATTTTCAGCACTCCAGGATAATTGGTTTAAAGCACCATTTAAAAATGTTCAGGTGGTTTCACATGAAGCCTTTACAATGATTCAAACAGCCTTTTTAGGCACCAAAGCAGGATTAAAATCACATTTTAAGGAACACATTTGATTCTATTTGTGATTTAAATAGTAAAATGTTCTAGTTTTAAGCCTCTACCGTGTACAGAATGTGTGCTTTCATCCGTGTGTGTTGTAACTGAGCCTGTTCATCCCTGCTGTGCTTCTCTCTGACTGTCTCAGGTCTTTATCCTCCTTCCTCCAACCATGGCCCTCTGCTTTGATGTGGCCCTCCTCTGCAGCCTGCGTCTCTCTCCCTTCACCTCCACCTGCCTGTTCTCTTTTTTCAAACATTTCTTCTGCCGCACATTCTCAGGGAGAGGTCCTTAGCTCTGAGCTCTATTTTCTCTCGCCTCTCTGCTCCTCATTCCTCTTTTGACTGCCAACTCGCCTCACTCTCCGCTGATTCTTTCTTCGACCCTCCGCTCCTCCTCCTCCCAGTCACTCAATACTTTCAATTTACTCTCCTCCTCTCTAATCTGCCACTCCATTCATCCCGTGCTCTCCTTCATTATCTCCCCCTATCGTCCTCCGCCTTCTGTCCTCCTCTTGCTGTCGACTTGTCTGAAGGATGGATTCAAGGATCCTCTTTCTCCTCTTTCTCCATCCTTTCAATAGTTCACACACTGCATGCTTTCACTGTGTGTGTGTGTGTGTGTGTGTGTGTGTGTGTGTGTGTGTGTGTGTGTGTGTGTGTGTGTGTGTGTGTGTGTGTGTGTGTGTGTGTGTGTGTGTGTTGGGGGCGGGGGGTATGTACGCTGATACTAACACGTATGAGTGTTTTTAAATTGTGTCACTCTATCTCCTCAATGATTCCCTCCACTTTCTTGTAGAATCCTGTGGGATGCTATCATGACAAATGTAAAACAATGATGTAAACTCTGATAAATATAAACCTATCAATAACAACGCATGATACCTTTTGTACGCCGACACTGAAAAGATGGAAAACAATAAACTATCATATGAACATGAGCTCGCACTTGCAGCAACAAGAAGCGATAAAGTAACCGGTACTTTATTTTTCACATAAGTGGCAAGACAGAACTCTCAATGAAAGGCAGAGATCTCATCAACTTCACACCAGGAGAGAGCATGTAAATGAGCAGAAACACTGCAGCAATGACCGACTGTGTTTTGATAGTTTTTCTAACCACTTTTTTTGATTTTTAGATCCTATCTGTTTTTATCAATTACAATGTGTGTTTTTGTGTGTGTTTTTTTTTTAAAAAGCCGTTTGTTGCTGTTGCTGTAATATCAAATTCAATTTTGGGTGTATAATAAAAGTCCAACTGAAATCACATTTATTCATTCTGCTTTGCATTTAAAATAATGTCAACCCATTTGTTTTTAAATGTATTGTTAAAAAAGGTGTTTTGGGAAATAGAATATATTACACACACACACACACACACACACACACACACACACACACACACACACACACACACACACACACACACACACACACACACACACACACACACACACACACACACTATTTGTCTCAGCCAACTGGAAGGGTGTGTCAGTGTCTGTGTTTGATTGACAGCAGCTGGAAAGCTGCCAGGATGTCAGTGTTACGCTGTATGGAACGGAGATAAAGTAAATGTGAGTAAAAGTGAGGGAGCTACATGAACAGACAGTGTGTTGTTAGCAGTGGTGCTAAAGAGCAAGAATAAAACATCTGCAAGCTGAAGCTTTCTAGCTTAATAACCAGTGTTTGGCGGTAACACATTACTAAGCAACACGTTAGAGCACTTAGATTACTTTTTTGATGTAATGAGTAATGTAACGTGTTAGGTCCACAATTTAAGTACTCAGTTGTTTAGTTACATTTTCAAAAAGGTAATCTGTTATTATTATTTAACCAACTATTCGTGTACCTTCCTTTTTACCACAAGAAAAGAAAATCCACCACAAATGTACACCGTTACTACTTTTTGGCCAGGCAGGCACCTGGCTAGAGTACGTGTACGGCAGCTCAGAAGGGACAGCATTCACTTTGTTGAAATATTCTCATTATTTTGAATTTGTCTGAGGAAATAACAGCAAGAACATTACCGTAACATGTAAGTTGTGCCCTGGTAACAAGAACCTGTTGTCCAGTATGTGTTTATAATTTATATTCAGGTATATGATTATGTAGTTTATAACTTGTGGGCGTATGTTTGAGAAGCCTCTTTAGTTCAATAAAATGCTGTAACTGCTATTAGTGTAAAGATTTACAGATGATGGATCAGACTTGGCTGTGTGATGATGGTACAGTCATTATATTTAAAGGAGGTCTGGACTAAAACTACATGAGGAATCACAAAGTAACACTAAAGTACTCTAACCACTTACTGTTCTCAGAAGGTAATGCTGTAATGTAACCAGTTACTTTTTAATGTCAGTAACTTTGTAATCTAATTAGTTACTTTTAAAATGAACGTTCCCCAACACTGATGCTAACTGACATTAGCGGCGCACTTTTCCTAGAATGAATGTTTATTTAGTGGCTAGTCCAACAAGCTAAGGTTTAAAGTTCCGCCCTAACAAAGACAAGATGTGCGTTCATATTTGTCAGTTAGATAAGAAAAAGACTTAACAGGAAAGCTAATGTGGAGTGTTGGTCAGAGTCTGTGACCCTTGTGTTGATGTATTGTGTAGCACGATGCTATCAGGCTCAATGTGACCATCTGCTCTGCCTGTGATAGAACACCATGTCACAGGAAGATTTGATTGGCTGTATTGAAGTAAGGACCTATTCTTTGTGGACTGATAAATAATGCTATTCCATCACATTTATCACAAAGGAGACCACAGAACACATGAATTACAGAGGACAGATGGATGCTGGAGTGAACAAAACACATCATTTAGTTTCAGTTTGATTTTAATTCCTACATTTATTGATAATTAATATAAAGGTGTTATTTATTAATATATCTGCTAATGATTTCTGTCTTTACCTACCTTCCTTATTTTCTTATGTATGTAGTTTGTGTGTTTTTATCAGGCGGGGAGTTCTGGTCCTCTGAAATGATGCGAACGCGGAAGTAACTTAAAACTGCATTCTCTCAAAAGGCCACCAGGGGGCAACCGTTTTGATGTCAAAAGGACTTCCGTCTCTATACAAGTTACTGGAGAATTCACCAACTTCTCACTTGATTTATAACCTCAGTAAACGTTTTCAAAATGTGTTTATGGTCTCAATCGCTAGTTTAAAGCCTTCTTCAATGCAGTATGATGTTCATTTGTGAAATGTTGGCCTCCCTGATTTTATATGTGAAGATAAAGCAGGGTATGCATTAGGGCGTGGCTACGTTGTGATTGACAGGTTGATTGGTTCACAGGTTCAGGAGGGTGCCTCATGCTCCTCCTGATGCCCATATAAGTAGAATCCTTGTTTTTTTTTTACCCAGCATGCACCTGAAATTTTCAAGATGGCGCTGCTCAGATCCGATACTATTCGCTTCCAAGCAGCAGTCCACAAACCAATGGGTGACGTCACGGATGTTACGTCCATTTTATATAGTCTATGTTTTTTATGTAACAAAGAATGCAACAGTGCTGTAATAGATACTCTTCAGTAAAAATCACACACACATTAATACAACCGGTATAGTTTGAAATATGTTACCATACTGATCACATAGATTATAAATGTATTCAGTAGGCTTGAAAAACACAAAAAGAAATGACTCTAAACAATGTTGGAATTGTGTCTGTTGAACAACAGACTGCTTAGAGACTGGAGATGGGAACTGATGAGATTTTAATGATACCAATGCCATTATCAATTCTGCTTATTAAGCCGATTCCTTATCGATTCCTGATACATTTTTTGTGTGAAAAAAAGTTGGCTGACAGGTTTTCAGTGAAGCAACTGTTTTATTATCTTCATTGTGCATCAGAGAGTGAGACAGACTGAACACTGAGTTGTTTAAAGTCGTTTAAAGCAGCAGTGTGCGTTGGTCAGCTGGTCTTGTTTGTTTCTACCCGCTGCTAATAGTTTGTCTCACAAAGGTTATTATTTAATGATTAAATTAAAAAAACACTGCTGTTTTTTAAAGATGATCTAAAGACAGCTGAAGATAACTTTAGCATATGTGCGCTGTAAACAGTCTCGAAGCTACACTGCCCTCACAGATCAGTTCGGCTTTTGCATTCCTGGGCATGGATAAGAGGAATCAATAAGCTCTGAGAGATATGATTCTGATGGCTCAGACGATTTGGAACTGGTTCTTAACCGGGACTGGTTCTCGTTTCCCATCCCTATTGGAGACACTTCTGAAATACTACCGGTGGACATTATAGGCATGACAAAGATGACACAAATCCATTGGATAACTCAGATTGCAGCTTCATGATGACAAGTGAATAAAAAGAAAGATTTTTATTATATAATACAATGAGAGAATCAAAGTATTGAACTCCATAAGGACATCATCCCTGAACAGCTGCAAAATAATAGATCTCCCCATGAGGTCCAGACACTGGTGGTGTTGATTGCTGATGAAAGATGGACTGCAGTTCCTGTGGAGACTGGGTGGAGGTGTGGAGGTGGTGGGGTGCACACACCAGCTGTATGTCAGACTGAAGCAGAGAGAGAGAGAGAGGCATATTTAAAAAGACTGCAAGTACATGATGAAGTGAGGTGTTTTTCTATTGGACAGGTGACGACTCATTTTAAGACTACGCCCCTTGGACATTGACATGTATGTGTGAGAGAGAAAAAGCTGGAAGAGTTAACTCCCTGTATGTCTTTATGAAATAGAATCTTCCTGACTGAACTTTCACTAAGCTTCATTGCCAATGGTCAATATCAAAATGTCTGAAAGTAATACTTCCATACATTTATCAACATTCCTTTGCTCCAAAGTGTCTCATCAAGAACACAGATGTATACTTTCTGCTCAATGTTTCCAGCTGACTTGATTGACTTTTTCACAAACACCATCCATCAACTACTATCCCATCCTATACTCAACTCTCTGTGCAACATCTTGTCAATCGCCTCCATTATGATTATCAATGTCTTGAGTGAATTAAACACAACCTTCTCCGTTTTCCTCGTGGTGGGTGTCCACGGTAAAGCAGCGATAAGGCCCTGAGCTGTCCTGATACAGGAACGTAATGGACTTGGTGGAGTGAGATCTGATCGTCAAATTGGCTTTTTAATTTTCTGTTGTTTAACAAGTCTAATTGTTATTATTACAAAGTCCATTCATTCATTTAAATCCCATCCAATCAAGTGTCGCTTCGTTAGTGATTTTCACGGCTGGAGACTGAGATTAATTGTGTGACTGCTGCACATTCTTTTAACAAATAACACTAACAGATGCCAAATGAGCTGTATTTTACTTTCTGTTGGTTACACGTGTTTATCTCCAACAGCCTTTGAAACAGGACACATCCTGCCCTGTACACACATATGACACTGTACACATAAAACACCAGATGTGATGAAATCAAAAGAAAGCTGTTTATGTGAGTTACAGAAAGGCAAGGCAAATGTATTAGAATAGCACATTTCAACAACAAGGCAATTCAGAGTGCTTTACATAAAACATAAAATGCATCAAGACAGAATATAAAATAATATAATACAATATAAAAAGACATTTTAATACAATTAACAGTGTTAAAATGGAAATAAAATTAAACTAAAATAGTGTAAGACAAGGAAGATAAAAAGTTATAGTGCAGTGTGAGATATTAACTTTAAAATTTGGATTTAATAAAAAGCAGCAGCAAACAGAAAAGTCATAGGCTGTGATTTAAAAGTAGATTTAAAAGAAGGTGGAGATAAAGTCTTATGTGTACTGACAAAAACAGTCTTTTGGCCACATGCACAGCCACTACATACTTTATGCTGACCTAAACCAGACTCAGCTTGACTTGTGTGTGTACTCTTCTACATACTGTGTGAACATATAATAAAATAATCATGACATTCGATACAAGAGTAATATTGGTGTTGAGTGATAATATACCTGAGTTGATATTGCTATTGCATAGGTTTAAAGTCTAATAATACTACTGTTATTAATCCCAGTGACGCTCTGTCACTTTTACACTAGGGGGCAGGACTTTGCACTGGTTCGGGTATCCGCGATGGGTGACTTGCAAACTTTAATGAAGTGAGGTTTGTAATTTGCGGGTACAGGTCGGGTCGGACACATGTGGACCGCGTGCAACACTTAAGATATTCTTAAAATGTAATTTTTGCAAACGTAAAATATATAACACATCCTACTTTAGTCAACTTCAGCTGATGTTGGACTCACTGTGTTAATGCTTGTTTGATTACTGTGTGTGACCTGTGAGGCAATAAACATTTTTGGTGTCTGATGTAGTTGACTGATTTAAATTAGGGTGCGGGTCGGGTTTCGGTTCTAATTAAATCGGGTCGGGTACGGAATTGAATTAGTGATGCTGTAAGATAACGGGTCAGGTGCAGTTTGAAGCACAGCCAGTATGGGCGTGTGCAGGTTTACAAATGGGAACTGTGCAGGACTCTGGGTCAGCGCGCTTGCTGTCTTCCCAGGATTTGCTGTAATTCCAAAGTTTCCTTATTCACATGCTGTGTGTTCTGGCTTGCTTATGTTAGCCACAGGTACGCCTACAATCAGGAGTCACCTGATGCTAATTTTGTTCAGGATTGGAGGCTGTGTGAGTCACACAAACACAAACTTCCCAAAAGTGAAATAACTATTAATGCAATGCGATACTTTTGCTAATGAGTAAGGAGTAAAGTAACGTATTGCAAAGAACTGCAATGCTTTGACCGAGACCAAATCACAATCAGGAGTCAAAAGGGAGATGTGGGATTGGGGATTACATGGGGCTCTTGCAAAAAGACGGGCGGATCCAATGGGAGTTACCAGTGCAGAATGATTTTGACACTTCAGAATGTGATAATATTGGAGAAACTTTAAAAATGGTCATTTATTTTACACAGGACATTCAGTTTGAGAAGCGGCACTTAGTCTGTGAAACCATTTGTATAATAGCTTATCTTCTCTGGCTCTGGACAGTCTAACAAAAGCCTCTTTAATTAGCTGCCTTGTGAGAAATGTAGGATACAGTTTTTTGGAGCTTGACCCATATCAGAGACTTAAACTCAGGATGTCTCAGTCTGTGCTGCTTAATTTTTTTTTTATTATTTTCTAAAACATCTGCCTCTTGTGCATCCCTCAACCTTGTAGAAGCCAAGGTCAAACCAATAGTACATTGCTGGAGTAGCCTTTAATAAAGAGACGCCACCTCAAGTAAAACGCCCAGCTGGTGTTGTATTTGGGGTCAGTGCTAATGTGTAAGTAAAAAACACAATATAGTAAATACCCCTGAAACACCAAGTAAAGCATATGTGAACCATGAGTTTTAGATAGCTCTACATCATCAGTGTAAAAACCTGATGTATACCATCAGATACATGTAGTACACAGATAAACCACCAGGGGACCTTTTATTTGAGGCATCCAACATGGACGTTGTCAATCAGTGAGTCACAATTATATGTATAGACATGTATATTTTTGCCAATTTTGAAAAAGTTAACATAAGAAAACAATGAAATAGTTAGTGATACTTCAATAGGAATATTCACTGGATTAATGCAATGTTGAATGACTAAATCTTTTGTAGCTTATTTGATGGTAAATTCCTGTTGAAAATGTGTGTATTAAATTAAATAGTTGCATTTCGCGTTGTAGCTGATATGAGCTCTATGCAGGACCTATAAGGGTTTAAAAATGTTGCATTCAATATGTTCAATATAAACATACTCTGAAAAAATAATTTGCAAAAATTCCGGATGTATAGAAATATGATACAAAGAAAAACTGACATATGCAAAGTGTTAAATTATTTGTCAGGAGGTCCAATAAACACACTAGAATTTCTGGCAATTATTTGATGGTTTAGACTTTACAGGGTTAAAATGATAGAGGCTCATTGACTATACCGGGGAACCATCACACACTCTTTGTAATACAGGCTTTGGGACTTGACATGCAGCAGGTCTGGCAAGTATCTAACAGCCGAAGCAGCCTTTGCATCTTTATGCACAGCAGTTACACACTGGTCTATACTGTGAGCCATATTGTATTGATTGATAACATGTAGCAAATCACACGTCCGCTGCACTGTACAAATTAGGTGACAGTATGTGGCCCTATTTTACACACTAGATCATACATAGACTTCCATATCATATTATAGAATAAGATTGAGGCTCTGTTCGGCATTACGCCACCTTTCAATATGTCTGTTAATCTTCAGCTGCGAGTATATTCTCACAGCACTTTCATTTTTTAATAACCGCTTACTGAGAGGAGAGAGCAGAGCAGGCGTTGTGTGTTTGTGTGTGTGTGTCAATGCATCATTCATACCTCTGTGCTCCAGGTGTTTCTAGCTGCACATGCTAAAGCTTTTTCATGAGATGACAACAGTTCAGTCAGTCAGCTCACATGTAATAGTTTTTATGTGAAATGTAGAATGTGAACAGAATTGACGTTCACATGGATGTCATCACCGAGCTTCCCCGAAACAGCCATTAAAATATGATGCAGAGGCTTTTTGTAAATGACTTAACATGCTGATTGTTGTTTATGTGCAGTGGCTTACTTCAGGGTATTTTAGTGAAAGACGGAGTGAGCAAGCAAAAAAGACAGACAGCTAAGAGACAGAGTAGGAGAGAGCCTCTAGTTATTGATTATGACTTTTATTCTGTGTCATAAAAGTACAAGGCGATGCATCATATTGTTCAACGACTGTGAGAAATGAAAGTGAAGAGGCTGGGAAATGGAACCAACAAGTGGGACTACTAAGTCATTAAAAAATAATAACGTAATGTAAATGAAATATGATCCAGTCTGATAAATCCATAAACTTTTTCATTTCAAGCCCTGTAATGTAGTTTAGTAACTTTACACTGACATTACTTTACATTAACAACACTATATTATTTCATAGTTTCATATGTTCTGACTTATTTTAGCCATATTGTTTTCATTTTAGTAACATCCAAGCCAGCATGTCCATGTGGGCGCCAAATGGGTTAAATGTGGGCTAAGTGCATACTGAGTGGGCATGGGCTTGAACTGGTCAAATTTTGCGGGTCCCACATGGTTTCAGTAACATGGGCCCCACATGTGAAGCCCATGTGGGTTGACTGTGTGAGCCCCATAAGGGATGTAAGTAGGCTAAGCAGGCATGGGCATAAACCGGGCAAATTGTATGGGCCCCATATTGTTTCAGAAACATAGTGAACATGTGAACATGTGAAACTCACCCAGTTGGGCCCCTCCTGAAACCCAATCAGAACCCACTTGAAACCCATATGGGCAAACACAGGTGAGGCCACTATGGAAACTGTGGACAAACACACTTTGGACCCATATTGCAGCCCAAATTTCACCCTTATGGGACCCACATGGACATGCTGGCTGGGATGTGTAGGCCCACTCAATAGTGAGTTTACAGCTGAATTGCAAAATCATCAAATTTTCAGCTCCCATTATGTTTCTAAGTGTTTTTAATTTAATAAAAAGTGAGTTTGTTGGTTTTCTATAAGTGGTTTTGTTAATATTCTTATGGCTCTTTTTTGAAGAATGAAGATTAGATTAGTGTTTGTTTCATATGTATTTCCCCACACTTCCACATAGTAAGATATATGGGAGTAAGGTGTATGGTGAAGCTTGGTAAAGAAGATCTTTGGCTTTATATAGTATTGCAAGTCATTTTGATACGTTAATATAATTTAGATGTGGTTTCCAACATAATTCATCTATTATCAATCTAAGACATTTAATTTCAGTCACTCTTTTTGATTTCTACATCATTTCTCATGTGTTTTTTATTGAAATTATTTGAACAATTACCAAACATTATAAATTAGGTTTTACTTACATTTTTAGTCAGTTTATTTGCATCAAACCAACGAGTAAGCCTTTTTAATTAATTTTCCACTGTATCCAAAAGTTGTCATAAGTCATGGTGTACTCTGTATCAAATGCTTTTTTGAGATCCAGAAATACCCCCAGTGCATAGTCTTTATTTTCTATTACCACTGTTATTTCTTCTACTGATTCAATAAGTGCAAATGAAGTTGTCCTATTAGCTCTAAAACTATATTGCTGATAATACAGTACATTATGTGTTGTGATATGGTCATATGGTCTTGTGTAGAATATCATCATGCTGGTGATGGAGGTGGAGGATGCAGGTGGGCCGTACAATAGTAGGTCTGAGAGACAGAATGGCAGAATTGCAGCAATATTGAAAGAACAGCATTAAGAGAATGATTGGCTTGACGAACAAGGACAGAAAGGTCATTGGTCAGGTATGATGACATCAGAATTAAATGAAAGGATTTTGACAGCATGGGAAAATGGAGGTGACAAAGAGAAATAGTACAGGGGGAAAGAGATGTTCGCTGGTAGTGGAGTAAGTGAGGAGATCTTCCTTATTGAACGTTTGCCAAGGCTTCATTTGATGTGTGAACCACACTGGGGTAGCTGAAGCTCCTCTCTGTTTTCTCTCTGCTGTTCTGGTTACTTAAGCGTGACATTTGGTTCACTGCTCAACATCTAATTCACATAGTTAGTGAAGAGGGAAAATAAAGCACCCCAAGCTTGGTAACGGTCAGTTAGGGGTTACGATTGGTCTACTAAGCAGCAACACACACCTTTCAGGACGCTTTGCTCTCACACGCGCTGCATAGATAGTCACACACACACACACACACACGTGCGCAGTCGCCCTCTAGAACGCACTCTTGCTTCCTCGCTCCAGATTCCGGGAGATTGTATCTCATTTGCGGGCGTCAGGGATCCACTATCAATATGCAGGTGACTCCCGGAACTTCCGGGAGAGTTGGGATGCCTGACTGGTGCAACACAGCTAACAGCTAATATTATAGCTTTCTCCATTTTGGATTCAAAGGTCAACACTGTCAAGACAGCTTGCTGTTGGTCAGTGGTACCATTATCAAAATTCAACTTGATTTACCCGATTGATCGATCGATTGAGTCTCTTGGACATTCACACACTTTCATACACTGATGACAGGGGCTACCAAACAGGCTGCCAACCTGCTCATCAGGAGGAAACTGACCATTCATACACATTCATACACCATTGGTGCAGCCATCTGGAGCAATTTTGCGTGAAGTATCTTGCCCAAGGACACATTGACATGTGACCTGGAGGAGCCGGTAATCGAACCGCCAATCTTCCGATTGATGGACGACCTGTTCTACCTCCTGAGCCACAGCCTTAGAAATAGGGTCAGTAGTTCAGACACCTGTGGAAGGCTAGGAGTAGAGTCACTCCTCCTCCACATCGAAAGGAGCCAGCTGATGTGGTTTGGGCACTTGGTCAGAATGCCTCCCGGACGTCTCCCTTTAGAGGTGTTCCGGGCACGTGGGCACAATGGGGAGGAGACCACGGGGTAGACCCAGAACATGCTGGAGGGATTACATATCTCTCCTGGCCTGGGTACACCATGGGATCCCCCAGGAGGAGCTTGAGGGCGTTGCCTCAATGCCACCATGACCCAGCCCTGGATAAACTGTTGAAAATGGATGGATGGATGGAAATCGGATGGGTGACAAATGTGTGTAGATTTACTTTGCAGTGATAACACTAGCTTGTCTATAGTTCACAGGCTTTAAAAAACCACTTATATCAAAATATGTGAATTATTAATTTAAATTACAAAAACAACAAACATCAAAATGTAAAAAACCTGAAGGTAACAGAGTGTATCACACTATAAAAAGCTAAATGATTGTGTGTTGAACCAGTGAAGTGAATGATCCAGTCTGGTAAAATGGCTGCAGACTCTGTCAGCACACTGAGGAAACAAACACACACAGCACTCCATCTGTAGTTTATTGTTTATGGTTCACACTCACACAGGCTCAATATATGCCATATATACACAGTTATGTACTATAGCTTACAGTCACACACACACAGACACAGCTGTCTATCTGTCTCCGTCATGCTGTCACAACATCGTCTCCATCTCATGCTCGTATTCACACACGCTGTCTATAAATTACAGGAACCCTTTCATGACCAACACTGCTGTGCTGTCACTGCTCTACACACATGGCAATTTAATATGAACCATAGCATGTATTACACTGCATAGAAAATAACAGTATATATCATACAAAAATCTGAAGAAAAGATACTTGAATTACATTGTCACATATGAACATTTTGCATCTTTAAAAAAAAAAGGTTGGTATTATATTTGTTTCATATGTGTATCTTTTGAAGATTAGCAGTATATAAATGTAATTTCTAAGAGAAGGGGTTACATGTTTGAGTTGACAATTTTCATTCATTCTGTAATCCTTGTTTGAAATATGTAACACTTAACCCTGAAAAGTCTGAAACATCAAATCATTGCCAGATCTTTGAAACTGGAGGGTTTATTGGACTTTCTGACAAATAATTGAAACAATGGATTAAATAACTGATTTTTTAAAACATTAACAGATAAATGAGCTTCTATACCACATGTTGGATGCCTCAAATAAAAGGTCCCCTGGTGGTTTTTCTGTGTACTGCATGTATCTGATCATATACACGAGGGTTTTACACTGATGATGTAGAGCTCTCTAAAACTCATGGATCAAATATGATTCGCTTGGTATTACAGGGTTAAAATGCTGAACAGCAGCATGAAACATCAGTACTGGCCAGCATCAGTATAGATATCAGTGTGTTTATCGGCTGTGAAGACTTGTATCGGGAGAGGCCTGCATTGCGAGCTCAGAGATCAGGAGTGTACTTGTGTGTTCATGCATGCGTGAGTGGACTGTCAGTAGTCACAGCAGTGCCAGTACTTCATATTCATGTCTCTCTCTCCCTCCGTCTCTTCGTCTCTCGTTCTTTCTTTCTCCCTGCTTCTCTCTCACCTGTTCATTTGTCGCTGCTTGACAGTTCTCATTATTGCCTTGGCACTAGCTCAGCATGTCCTGCCAAAGCAAGACACTGAAATGGAATTTGAGAAAGAGGGAGTGTGTGGGAGATTGTAAATGAAGAAAGGGAGGAAGATGCTGACAGAGAGAGAGAGAGAGAGAGAGAGAGAGAGAGAGAGAGAGAGAGAGAGAGAGAGAGAGAGAGAGAGAGAGAGAGAGAGAGAGAGAAGGGGAGAGAGAGGGAGAGAGGGAGAAATGAGAATCAGGAGGAAAAAGGAATCAAATGAGAGAAAAGGGAGGGAAAAAAAGACAAAGAAACACGGAGCAGTGCTAGAGAGCGAGGGATGCTGCAGCATAATTAAAAGTACTTAACTCTCGCCAGAATGACAATGAAGCAGCACAAACAACACTGACAAAGGTATTAACATGGACACGTATACCTCTACACAGACAAACACCCACACTGACAGCACAGACACCAAGCCAACACCGCCGAGCGATGAGAGGGCCACGATGTACACATCCAAACATGAACACAGCAGCAGCACAGGGCTTTGTACTAACTAAAGGTGACTCCTCAGAAACTGTCAGACATCGAGGTTACAGCCACTGAAGGCACCGACTCCCCTTTACTTATTTATATACAGCGAAGTACTTTTCCATGGATTTTTCTCATGCCGTGCCTACAGTTTTGGTGGTGCTGAGTTTTCGTCTGCTTGGTCAAACCTGGAATCTTAATCCAGTTAAATGAGACTGTTGTTGGTTTACCTCTTTGTTATGATTCATTTGAGCAGATCTGCTGTAGAAACAGGGTGGAGGTTTCTAGCACTACTTCACCTACTGTACTTCCAAGGTGCATGGAGAAAGTAAAAAAATCTAAAAAGGTCAAAGCTCCAGCAACACTTGTAGTAAACAGAACAACTTTATTGTTAGACCAATGTGTCTCCGCTTGTGAACTTCATCAGGGTCATCATAAACACATTACAAGGAGTATGTATGTGTGTATATATGTATGTATTTTTTATGGTTTATGGTTTATGGACCAAATATGGTATCACCCATGTCAGTTATTGGATACCCCCCTTGCATCCCTGCCTGTCTGGGACAACGATTGTCAATGGTAAATGGATTGTACTTATATAGCTCTTTTAGTCTTTTTGACTACTCAAAGCGCTTTTACACTACATGTCACATACACCGTTGGCGCAACCATGGGGAGCAATTTGGGGTTAAGTATCTTGCCCAAGGACAAATCGACTCATCTTCTGATTGGTGGACGACCGCTCTCCCTCCTGAGCCACAGCCACCCTTGATTGGCCTGAAGTCACGTTACCATGTACCAAACCCACGTTGGTAGATAACCCATTGGCTGATTGGCTTATTTTTTGTATATTTTTCTTACCTTTTTGTATTTTTTCTGCCTTTTAAATATACAGTAATATCCCTATATAAATTCTGCTTGTAATATGTTTTTTGTTGACCCTGATGAAGACCGCAAGCCGAAACGCATTGGTCTATTAATAAAGTTCTCCTATACTACAAGTGTTGCTGAAGCTTTGACTTTCAGCAGATCTGAACGGAGCAGCTGTACTCGGGTTCAGGCCAAAACAACCACACAAAGATTCTCCAGTCTCAGTCTGTTTGCGAACAAATTCTGGAGCAGTTTGTTTGGATTCATCCAACCCATGATCCAACCCATGATCCAATCTCAAACTGACCCAACTGCAAGGCGTACTCTGCAAGTTTGAGCTAAACAGCTCTCATAACAGGGTGCGCTTTGCATGCTGGGATACAGATTAGTGAAATCAACAGTTGCTAGAAGCTAAGAATGAATGAAGGTCTGACCTTGTTTTCTGTTACAACCTAAATGTATCACTAAAAGCCAAGTGAGAATCTATAGGTCAGATGTGTGTGGGGTGGGAGCAAGAACATCAAGACAGGAAAAAGGCCCTATACATCTCAAAGTCAAAGGTACAAGTCTGTGTACAAAAAAATGTAGGGAGAATTTCTAAAGTGCATTACAGAGAAGTAAAATCCAGTTAGTGAGCTTAAAATTCTGTTGCTTTGGTAAATGGAAGCCTGCCCCATGGCAGCAACAGCTGAGGCTCATGGGTATCATAGTGGGCTATTTACAGCCATCTGCCATCATGCCAAACTGCATTTTTACTCAGAAATGGAGTTGCAATGACTCAGTCTGATGACATAACCCACAGAATCATTCAATTAGAACAAGACTAAGCTATTTGAGGCTGTTTTTATAACAGTGGCGCTTTGAGTTACATATATGCTTACGTCAGCATGCTATCACGTACACAGTGATGATGGGAATGTCAGGAGTTTTGCAGGTATTTGCTCATAAACGAAAGTATTGGACACATTAGAATTTTGATGAGTTGTTGTTTCAACATGAAAAGTCAGGACATCATCCAAGTGATAACAATTTATCCTGAAGGAGATCTGAATGTGTGAACCAAATTTCATGGCAATTCACCCAACACTTTTTGAGATATGTCACTCAAATCTGCCAACGGAGGAAAATAATCATTGGGATTGATCACCAGCACCATAAGTGTGAGTTTGTGAGGATCCATGTTGAAATAAGTAAATTCAAGTGAAAACTTTCATGGCAATTCATCCAATAGCTATAGAATCAGGTCTGGACATTTTCTGGAGTTGCCCTTTCACACATGTAGCACACAGCAGGAGAATGTCTATGTGAGACATGTTCTAACCTACTGGAAATACTCAGTAGTATTAGTGGAGGGGTGTAGGAGGGGTGCAGGAGGCAGAACATGATGCAAAAAGTACGCTATGGTTGAAATTTGGTGTTTTTTTGGTCCTCTCTTCCATTAGCAATTGCATCACAAGCTCGAGTGTACAGGCCCAGCCTAAACAATGCACCTTAGCAGCTGCATGATAGAAACATCAGCAACACACCCACTCCCTTACTGTGAATTCTGCTGTATTCACACATGAGCTCAATCAGACATTACACAGACTTTGGGGAGCTGTCATATTAAAGTCTGTTTAATGTCTGATCTGACTGACTCAGACATTTCTGTTCACACGTACAGCTCCTCCAGATAATGTCCAGATATTTCAGGGTAGGGGTAGCAGTGCATGTGTGAAAGAGGCTTTTGTCTTGATAACTGTACCAACCTGCTGAATGGACTAACTGAACAACATTGACATCCGTTGGACCTTCTGCTAGCATTGGAAAAAAAACACTATGGATTTACTAAGATCCCAAATAGTTGGTACTATATTGCGTGCACAGTGCAATAGATTGCGCGTGCCGTTTACGTGCGTTTTGCAGGTGATCTACTAAGAATAACTGCGTCAATGAAAACAGGTGCAACAGGGTGGCGACAGCAGTATTTAAATGAGGGTTTTGTGTCTTTATGGAGAGTTTGGACGAGCAGAAAGCTGCAAGAACAAAATGAAATGTGATCAGGTTCTAGTGGAAGAGGTTAACTAATATATTGAGTTATAACAAAAACTAATATCAGCAGAGAAACCCACATATGGGAGAGTATTTGTGACAAAGTCAATGCTGTTAGTAAAACCATAAATATTCCACTCCATTCTGTCATTGTGCCTCCGTCTCCTCCTCTTTACAGTGACAAAAGTCATCTGTGCGCAGTGAGCAGCAGGTTAATACCTGTCCTTCAAAGTATTATTTATAGACGCAGTTAGCGTCAGAAATAATACCTTCAGGTTTGGTAAATCACAATGCGCGTGCTAAATAACATATTTGCATTTTCTCCTCCCTGTATTTTGCACACTGGGGTTAAAACGTCTCATATTACATATTCATTATGACAAACGTACTAAATGGACAGCGCGTACTATCTTGCACAGTTGAAAGACGCAAACCTCAGTGCGCTGCGTTAGTAGATCAGCTTGCACATTTTTTGCAGGTGATGTCAAGTTTGCACACGTTTTTACACACGCAAACCTTTAGTAAATCAGGCCCCATGAGTTCTTCCTATTAGAGTTGTAGTTGAGTGTAACAGAGAATAGAAATGATTCAAATAAAACACAGAAAATTCCAATAGAGGAGGAACAGCAACACCAGCAGAGACAGTGACAACGCAAGACAACCAAAATGACTCAAGCAAAAGATTTATATTCTAGCATTAAACTCATACAGCTTGGACTAGATGCAGTATTCACTTCAGTGTGTGTGTGTGTGTGTGTGTGTGTGTGTGTGCGTGCGTGCATGCGTGTATTTGCTGAGTAACACTGAAGAAAGCAAAGCCTAGCTGTCAAAGACTGAAAGCTGTCAGTTTTCTCTGTGACAACATACCATACCACATGCTCACTCTACACACACACACACACACACACACACACACACACACACACACACACACACACACACACACACACACACACACACACACACACACACACACACACACACACACACAGGCATATATACATTCACATATGCATAAGGGGTATGCATTTACAGGTAGCTTAACTGTATACTCAGCTCAGCTCTCTCTCTCCACACACACACACACACACACACACACACACACACACACACACACACACACACACACACACACACACACACACACACACACACACACACACACACACACACACACACACACACACACACAAGAGGCTGTATCGATTATGATGAGTCTTTCATCCTTTCAGGTTATTAAATTATTGATCAGAGACAAAGAATTTTAATGGAATCCAAATGTCATGGTGTGTGAGTGTGTGTGTGAATTGTAGCTGGTTTTTTTGCACATGTGTGCATGTATTAGTCTAAGTTTCTGGTTTGTGTGTGCGTGTGTCTATGTGTATAGAGAGAGCTGAGATCACAGTTAAGCTCCCTCTTCCATCTCTGTGTTTACACTGCCTTTACTCCATCATCTCCATCTTGACTGATGACGCACGCATGCCCGCACACGCACGCACACACACACACACACACACACACACACACACACACACACACACACACACACACACACACACACACACACACACACACACACACACACACACACACACACACACACACAACACAGTTGTTTTTCCATCACTTCAGAGGACATTACATTTACTTATATAACCTAACCTTAAACTACTTGCCTAACCCTAAACTTAACATAACCCTAAACTAACCTTAACTTTAAAACAAGTATTCTACCTAAAATAATTTATTCACATTAAAGGGACTTGCTTTTTGTCCACATAAGGATAAGGGAGGCTAGTCCCCACAATGTCAGGAATATATCTGAACACACAAACACACACAAACTTATATCAGTACACTCAGGGGGGTTCGGAAATATGACAGGATTGAACAGCAGGGAAACTGTTCATTAACCCTTCTTTCATTTTTGTTTTGTTCTTTTGCCAATGCTCCCGTCTCTCTCTCTCTCCCTCTCTCTCGCTCCCTCTCTCTTTCTCACACACACACACAAACAAACACACACTTATTGTCCCTCTGCCTTATCTCTTGCTGAGTTTCTCTTCTTGTTTCGGCTGTTGTCCTGCTGGTTTCCCTATTGGGCAGGCCTCTCACTATCACATCAAAACAACTCAGAGATGCGGATGCCAGTTCACAGGTAGAAAAATAAATCACATATCAGACCAGTGGACAGAATGTAACAATATGAAAGATGTGGGAACATTCATCTCATGGGAAACAAACAAACAAAAAAGAAAAAGAAAAAAATTGAGACAGTAGGATTCCCCAATTTAAAAAAATATCTACATAATAAAGAGCATGATCATTAATTCACAGCAGACTTTTCATAATATTTACCATAATGTTCCTCAGGCGTCCGACTGAGTTAGTTCAGGTGTGGAGGAGGAATGGGGCCTCAGGCTATTCTTAGATCAGGCAAGAGCCAAGACGGCTACACGCTGCTTAATTTGCTAGCTGGGTGGACTCGCTTTCCTTTGAGGGGATGAAAACTGAATCAAATGTGTGCAATGAAAAACTCCAAACACTGCATTTCACTGCATTGGTAATTTCTCATAGGTACAATACACTTAATTACATTTTCTTTTTTTTGTAGTCTGTCAAATGAGGGTTCAGCTTCAGGTCTAAATGCATCAATTACATGACAAAATGCACTGGAGGCTCAACCATATTTGTATGCAACAACTTTAAAATTCCTAGTTTATCTAAAGGACCAGTTAAATATTTTGGAAATGTAATTGTTTGCCTTATAGTCAGATGATAGGGTTGATATTTAATCTCTCTGCATCAACACTATGGGTGTTAAATATTGTTAGCACAGAGACAGGGGAGAGGGGTAACTGCTAAATTGTAAGTACAGATTCCAGCAGTTTTAAAGCTGTCTTAGATTAATATTGTATCTGTGTAGTTTGTAAGATGCACGATAGAAGATAGTGGATTCTGTAAATATGATTGCGTGATAGTTTTTAAATCCAGCAATCCTATGAGTACAGGGCTTTGGAGATTCTGTGTATAGTCCATAAAGAGAACTGGATACCATGTTCCAAGAAACCTCCTTGTTCATTCCAATTTAAGTTACAACCAAGCACATGCCAGTATGTCTGTTGAATAAGTGATGCTACCTGGGTAGAATTCTTGAAAAGTTTAGAAATTGGTTGGAAACTAGATTTTATGGCAAACTGCCTGTGAGATTTTGATATGTGTAAAACCTTGTGGTGGAACTAGATGAAAGTTCAGAGTCACCAAATACACTATGATTCAATGATCCTCCTCTGAGGATCATTAATATCCAACTGCATGTAGGGTCAGAAGGTCAACTAAATCATATTAATAGAATTGCAAAGTTGATGAAGCAGCCACTTCCAGAACTTCAACAGTTTCCTTTTAATGACATTCTCAACATGGAAATAGTCTCATAGATAAGTTCATTATGCTATATTATGTCAATGTTAAATGATAAATGGACTGTACTTATATAGCTCTTTTCTAGTCTTTTTGACCACTCAAAGCTCTTTTACACTACATGTCACATTCACCCATTCACACACATTCATACACTGATGACAGGAGCTACCACACAGGGTGCTAACCTGCTCATCAGATAGAGACTAACCATTCACACATTCAAACATCGTTGGCTAAACCATTAGGCACATTTCAGGGTTAAGTATATCTTGCTCAAGGACACATCGACATGTGGACTGAAGGATCCAGGAACCTAACAGACGATCTTCCGATTGATGGATGCCCGCTCCACCTACAGAGCCACAACCATCAGTTTTCCTTACAGTATGCCAACCTTTTTTTAGTCAGTTATGGCGCATGGTTGGTTGATGCTTTTACTTTTATCTCGAGAATCAGCTTCTGATGAAGGACGAAGAAACAGCCTCTCTCTCTTTTTTCTCTATCCAGTCATCCCGATTCTCCATACATCTGGCCAGTTCATTGGTACTTTGCGCTCCTGCATCCTTCTTGAGTACATTCACATATGTTAGTGTAGGACGCCCTCGAGACCGATGCCCATGGGTTGGTTCCCATAGTACCAATTTGCTGGCTGGCAGCTCTTGGTGTCGAAAGAAACAGCCAGTCAAAGACAAGAATCAGAGCTGTACAAATTCAAAATGATTCATTGTTGCAGTTGGGGCCAATTCATCCAAAATGAACCCATAATCAAGATGTAAATGCTGAATGTTTTAAAAGGTGTCTACTAGTCTTGAGCCTCCCCTTGACATGGTAGCACACACAACGGAACTTTAGATTCTATGTGTTCTTCTCCCTTTGATGCATGCCTTGGCGTCTCCCTGTCCCCTCTTCTCCCCAACAACATTAATAGTTGGGGATTCCATAATCAGGAATATGCATTTTTTCAATGCAAACACATACTGTTTCCCTGGAGCCACAGTCCCTGACATCCTGGATAAGCTCCCAGGGCCTTTTGGCAAAGGCAGTACTCATTCATGTGGGGACAAATGATGCAGCTCGTCAGCAGTCTGAGCTGACCAAAGATGACCTTTTTTAACTGAAGGTCATTAAAGCCAGTCTGTTTTTATTTCCAGTCCAATCCCTACATTGGCCATTGGACCATGGCATTTAAGTAGAATCCTCAGCGTCCATACTTCAGTCAACCTTTAGAGCTCACAGTATAGGCTTTATTGACAATTTTAATCTGTTTTGAGATTGTCGCTCCCTCTTCAGGACTGATGGAGTACAACAACACGCAATACAGTCCTTACACACACCTTCCTTCATCTCCATCTTTGATGGCACCCCAGAGTACTCTCTCCATTAGCTCCCCTCACTGGTCTCATCTGTCATTAACCCTCTCACAGGGCAATTTTCCCATACAGACCATTTTTAGTTACAGGACTTTTCCACACAGCGCATCTAAAAGTGGAAACAAAAACAACCTCTCTTATCACAGTTGTGTGTGTATTGGGAACCTCGGCCAGCTGCCTCCTGCTTTTGACTGCTCTGCTTCTGTTCTGCCTTCACCAGTCAAGATGGCTCTGATCAATGTTCGATACATTGCAAATAAGTCATTTGTCCTGAATGATTTATTTTCCTTATGTAAACATGGCAGCAGAATATGGACAATTCCCATCTAATCGAACTTTGTCCTGCAGACTGATTTTTTATCAGCACATCCCAGTTGATGAGTCATGGTGATGGATTTTCCATAGTTTTGGTGAGCACACAGTCTTAACTGCTCTTTTGAATTGCTAAACCTGGCTAAACCCTATTTATTGTGTCCTAATTACAAACAAACAGGCATATTATAAATTATAAAGCTGGACAGGGTCCTAATGGTTATTGATCATATCGATGATACTACATTTAATATTGCCTCCAAATTTTCCCAATCTCATGGCACACTTTGGACCTCGTTTTTACACATGGAATGAATATTCTTATTGACTTATTGGTTCTAAGATTTATTTGTCAGTGATCACAAATGTATTTTATTTTATATCTGTTTTAAATTAGAGTCTCAGCCTCCTTTACATATGAGATGCACCCGTTTCATAAACAAGGCTGCGGCTGTTAATTTCTTTATGATGTACGACAGCAATATTGTTTTAAAGGATGGCAACGTGGAGACTTTACTTCAATCATTTAACAATCAGTGCTTCTCAGCGCTAGATAAAGTAGCTCTTCTCAAGCCCGGAAAGATCCCATCCACAAATTCATTACCATGGATAAATTAACACATCCAGAGAAGGCTCAAATGTTGCATTGGCCGAGCGCTTGTAGAAAGTCATGAAGTACACAGGTTGTATCTACATATAGGTATCCTTAATGACATGGTGAAAGACAAGACGTCTTCCTATTTCTCTAATCTAATATCTTCCAGCAAGAGAACTCCCAAAGTTCTAACAGTAACTGCAATAACATTTGTTGAAGAAACCTAACCTGGAACCCTACCTACCAGAGAACTATAGGCCTATTTCTAAACTCTCTACCTTCTCCAAACTTTAGAAAAAGGTTATTGAAAAGCAGCTTCATCAAATACTGTATTTGCATAGGGAGTTTGACAAATGTCAGTCTTTTTTTTTGTAAATTACACTCCACTGAAACAGCTCATCTTCATCAATCTGGATGCAGATACTGGTGAATGCTTAATTTTGGTTTTATATGATTTCAGCCAGCATTCATTACTGTTGACCACCACATAATAATCCACAGGCTTAAATACCTGGTAAACACTTCTGGGACCCAATGGAGCAGGTCTCGTCCTATATCACTGATCGGCCTTTCTCAGTCTCTGTAGGTGAACTAGTGGAACACACTTCTGCTTTGCTATGTGGCGTCCACCAGGGGTCGATCATGGGGCCTATTTTATTCTCCATATACATGGTTCCACTAGGACAGATTATCGATAGTTTCAGCAACATCTTCTATCATTTATGCCGTGATGACATCCAGTTATACTTTTTCTTAAACCCTGATGAACTTTCTAGACTAGTTTTGATGGAACTTTGGTGCCTTACCCTCATCTTCTCAGTCTAGTCTGCGTGATGTTGGTGTGATTTTTGACCAATCCATAAGTTTTTATACTTACATGAGGATTTGATTGTGTTTCTTTTGTTAAGTAACATATAGCCAAACACAGGTCTGTTGTGTCAAGAGCTGAATTGGAGATGCTAATACATGCTTTTATCTTGTTATGTCTAAACTACTATAATTCACTTTTTACCTGCCTTAATAAATCTTCCTTGGACCATTTACAAACCGTCAAAATGCTGCTGCTTTGCTTTTAACACGATCCAACGGATGGTCACACATTACCATTTGATCCTCTCTGCACTGGCCTCCTGTTCATTTTCCATTTAAAATCTTGGTGGTCATCTATAGACCCTACTTGGCCAGACTGCACATTATATCATGGACCTTCTACACACCATAAGCCAAGCTCTTAGGTCCTCTAACCAGTGTCCTTCTATCACATTTTAGGACTTGCAGAGATAGTACATTCCAGTCTGTTGCACCCAAGCTTTGGAACAGTCTCCCAATAAGTCTGAGGTCTCTGGACTCTGTTGACTCTTTTAAAAAGCAGTGAAACCCCCATCTGTTCAGTCAGGTAATTAGGTAGCATATGGTATTTTATGTTTTAACTTGTGTTTTATGTCTGTTTCCCCCCTGTGTGTTTTATCTGTTGTTTATCTTTGTTTTAATTATTTTGACTGTGAAGCACTTTGTGATTGGAGTCTGTGACATAAATTAACTTACGTAGTTACTTAAGCTTGGTGATTGAATATTTCTTTCTGAAAAGCACTTCAGGAGTTGTAGTGTACTTGCCACCTTCAGTTTTTATGTACACAGGTTTGTGACAATTTAAATCAAGGAATCACATATTTTCTGATATACTGCTCTGACCAGTTAACCCTGTTTTATATATAAAATAAGACCTGTTTCATTTACAAGATAGCAGAACTGTACAGTGTATCTAACACAGTTGTTAAATTAGGAGATTTAAATGTCTGTCCAAGCCTTCATAATATTTAAACTGTCATCTAACATTGTCTATGAAGAAAACAACCTATATTTTACTTTAGAGATCAGGACACCAAGTTCTGTTGTTGCTCCAACTTCACAATTGCATTGAATGACATGTGTCTTCACCATGCAGGCTCTGATTGGTTGTCAATCACAGCTCCTCTGATTGAAATTATGTAAACTTTCTGACTGGATGTTCCAGTTCCACTGCTGAAAACAGGCCTGATTGAGAGGATTTCTGTAATTCTGCTGTCAGGTATCCAATCAGGAGCATGTCCAATTGTCGTGAATTGCTGGAGTTCTCGTGAAACTGCTCAGGGGGTGAAAATGGATGAACTACTGAAAATATTATACCAATCCAACCACTCCAACACAATTTATGCAGACAATGTTTTCATTACATTGATGATATGATACCCAGTGACAGGGCATGTACTGACTTCGGCTTAAACAAAACCGTGTTTGCATGTTAATGAGTCAATGAGGGTTTTTTGTGTCCATGTGGTTTAGTCAAATTTAAAGGGGTTAAAATTAGAAACTAAACGTATGAATAACTTGAACACATTGTTTTTTTGTTGACCCACCATAACATTTCTGCTTTTAATCCATTTTGAGAGAATATATTAGAGGATTATAGTAAAAATGTCTAAGTGGTGTAACCATAAAAAACGTACCAAATAATTCAACTTGCTTAAAAACAGTAAATTCTCAATAAAACAACATATCAACTAGTTTAACATGATTTTACATTATAACTTTTTTATATTAAATAAAGGTAATGGAATACAATTGTTCTAAATATTACATTTAATCTGGGGAATCATGTCAATCAGGATTCACATTTTTTAAATGAAGTCATTATTAGTATAAGTGCACTTAAATATACTGTAGGTGATACAATATGTAATATTTATCATTCTTTTGTGGTTACACCATTTGACATTTTCAGGAGTATTCAGTCTTACTTTTGGTTAAAAAAAATGGTGCAAATGTTATTTCAAATGACAAAACGAAATACAAAATATACATTTTTAACAAACCTGATGCTGCTTTTAAAACTATTTTTAAAGATATTTTATAATTGCTCATCTTGCCAACCCTTATTTGTCACTCACCCTTTTACAGGCTTGTGGCACTGCAGACTAAGTTGTATGGTTGCAGAGGTTTTGGTGCGGATACAAGCCTGATGAAATAAAACTATTGTTGAAGACAAACTGTTGTCATCATCTATTGTTGCAGCTATCTCCATGGACACTGCTGTCTGTCTGTCATGCTTTAGCCAATCCTCCACTCTTCTGCTCTTTTTCAACTCTCTGTCTGTTTGGTGCTTTTTTTGTGATGTCAGAGCTTGCCATGCCTCCTAGTGTGTAGAGTTTGATTTTGTGACGGAAAATGATGCAAGTGAAAGCAAGTAAATAAACCGTTTATATACATTATCTGCTCTCTATTTCACTTCCCTCTCTGTCCCCTCTGTTTTGATTGTGTACACACACTGGAACAAAGCATGCTGAGATAGAAACCGTCTGCCTCAGCTTTCCACATCGCATAGTAAAATGAAATACAGAAAGGAGGAGGAGGTGGGAGAGTTTGAAAGATAGAGGCTCTTAGGTGAATTGTTTTTGTTGGATTAATGTTGAGGATAAATAAAGAGAAATCCGAGGTGTCGGTGAGCCGTGATGAGCTCCATCACTCCACCGCCTTAATGAAATCACCCAGCTCTTCATATTTCACTCAGCTACACAATCTGATTAAGACCGCTTCCAAATATGGACACACGCGCTCTCATATGTGCAAGCAAGCACAACTGTGTTGATGCTTACACACACATTCACACATCAAATATAGAGACATATGGCCTGGAAAGAGGAATGAAGGAGAGGGAGGAGGCATGGAGGAGAGGAACTGAGTGATGGGCTGATCTCTGAGGAAAACACATATGGACCTATCATGCAAACACAACCACCAATCCAGCTCCCTTGTGATATGTCTACCCTGCCTGCATGATGTTACAACACTGTGAGAGTGATCACAATACAATAAATATTGCTGCTTTTCCCTGAGCAAAGCAGGGTAACACATTCCGGTTGCAGTGCCACCATTAGTTAAAGTTGCTACTTTTAACTGGTTTTAAAACAGTCACATGATGTCTCTATATGACCTACATAAGCAAATCAGGCTGTTAGTGAGTCGATTGGCTATTTCTACGTAAATCAGACGTGTGCTATGTTTACATTACATGTAGCATTGTAGCATGAGTCAGTACAAATACATTACTAGAAAGAGAGGTGGGATTTTTTATTCTTTTGATGAGGTTGAAAGTAGATTAGGCCTGTTGTCAGCTTCCTAACTCTTAAAAAAAAGATGAGAAGAAATGAGAGAGAGCGAGCGCAAGCAGTCTGAGAGCCCGAGCGAAAAAAAAGAGACAGCCAGGGTGGTCAAGCGAGCTAGAAAGCGAACGCAGAGAGCGAGTGGCAGCATAGCAAGAATAAAGCACAAATAAACACGCCCACACCTCCGCACAGTCGCGTGGGAGGGTGCCGAATTACTGGATTTGGTGTGAATGCAACCTGGGTGTTACTTTGCTTCACCATTGTCATATTACAATGATTAATCTTACATTGCCACAAATAGATACATTACCTCGTCACCATGCAGCCTAAAATTTGCTGTGTCTATAAAAGAAAAACTGTATTACTGTAAGTGTCTTTCTTCACTTGCTTCCAAAACAACACCAGGTGTGCCTTGTGTCTTGATGCCTTTTATGTTTTATGTGAAGCACTTTGAATTGCTTTCTTGTTGAAATGTGCTATGTAATTAATATATAAATGCATAGCACAATATTTACAGGAATATGCTATACAGATACACTTGCCTTGCCTCCCTTCATTCCGCTAAAATACTACCGCTTTTGTCCACATGGCTGCTAAAATCTACACAAAATGAAAGTTCCTTGTAGTAACTTTAAGAGTCAAGCAGGGAAAAAAAGTATTTTCTTTGGTTTTCTACTATTTATGAATCTACAGTATTATCATATTTTCATCACTTTCTTATGGAGAAAGAGGTCACATTTTCTTTCTCTTGGTCATGAAGACATTGAGTCCTAGAGACAAATACAACAAAAATCTAAAAGTACACCAACAAAACAAACAAACAAAAAAGGGTTATAACAACAGTCCACAGACACACTAGCATTTACTATTTAGTTAAGTCATTAGCACTCTGATAGGAAAATCTTTAGTTTTTCAGCTACTTGTTCAACCAGATGTTGGTGCCAGATTCAAAGTCAGGGGATCACTAAAGTTATGACAGTTTGTCTTGTGGGGAACTTGAATATCTGCATCAATTCATATAAGAATCCATCCAACAACTGTCAAGACATTTACCTCTGAATACAACCTGCAGCTGGTACTAGAGGAAAACTGTGGGTATACCCAAAGTCTTATGGATAAATTGTGTGGGAACTATGAAAGTCTGTACCAAGTTTTGCGGCAATCCATTTGGTGGATATTGGGATATTTTACTTTATTTGATCAAGATGTGCCCTGGACATCTCCCTGTAGAGGTATTCCAAGCAAATCTAACTGGGAAGGTACCCTGTGGCAGACCTATAACACATCTTATCTGGCCTGGGAACGGATCTCCCAAGAAGAGCAGGAGGATGCAACACAGACCTAGATACAGAAAATGGATCGGTGGATGAATCCAGTATCAAATCCTCATAATTAATCTGAATCATTTAGAATCCCTCAAAGATTCTGATATGGTTTGGCTTTCAATGTTTGCAAGTAACTAACTTCAAATGCAAGATGTCCACTTAGTACATTTCCACAATATCACAGGTCCAATACGGGTGCATTACATGATGATATTTCATTACAAAAACTCAGGAACTCTGTACATTAAAAGCATTTCTGTATTAATGGGAGACATGACATATTTCTTGTGTAACCAAGCCTTTAAATTTGAGCAATTAAAAGGTCCAACAGTGGCATAAGTGTTCATTAATGAGTTCTTCACTGCATTCATTGTTAAAAATGTGCGACTTGTTGGATTCTTGATATCACAACTTCAGCTGATTCAATTTTGTGGTTCTTAAATATATGATTTTTGAATCGTTTTGGTGGAAACAGGCATGTTTGGTGTTGTAATTTAGTGCTATGTCCCCACTCTTCATTATGGCTGTTATTTCATTGCTAATCAAGCACAATGGTCTCTTACTTACCTCAGGCAAATTTAATGCTGATGACAGCTGACACAATAGGGATGCGTCACTCAAAAGTGGTCCAGATCAGGTTGCAGTTCAATTTTGTTGCCAGTCCAGATTAAATTGTTCTTCGGACCAGAATCCACCTCTTGAGTATCTACGAGCTAGACTGTCTTTATCAGGAGAGGACTAAGCAGACTCACAGACAGAAAAAACACAAAGAGTGGCCAAGTACAGACACATATTAACGAGACAACAGCCTACATTTAATTTTGGCTGTTTGTCAAGTTACTTACAGAATTAACTTCAATTAGCTACATCTGATATAATCTGCTGCCTGTGATGCTTGCTACTGCAGATGGTGAAAGTGATGGTCAATGCTGGCTAATTATGAGAAGCTGCTACCTAAATAATCTGAGTGAAGGGAGATAAAAAGAGACTTGTTAGCATATCCAAAATGTAACCAACTATTGGGACCAATTAGTAATGAAACAATCAGGAGCGAAAACAATGGGAGGCCTTTGAATGTCCAAATTCAAGTGATTTTTATAGTCACTTGGGATCAGGGAGGCCTGTTTGATAATCCATACTTGGTGGAAATATTATCAATACTTGCATGAGAAATGGTTTAAAAGGTCAAATCTAGGGTTGTCCCTAAGCAAAGATAATCTCTACTGCCAATCGATAGATCAGAGAGGAGAAAAAGAAAAGTTGTTTTTGTGTTCATATTCAATACTGGAGGAATTGCAGAGACGTGCGATATTCCTGTTGTTTATAATTCTGTGGGTTAGACCATTCTGTGTTTTTTCTTAAATCACTGATTCGAAGCTACAGTGCAAATAAGGACAGTCTAAGACCACTGACCATTCAAAAGCCCATGTTATCTGTCTGTATTTATTATTCATATTATATTTTACACCTTATTCCTAATGAGCCTTTGTCTTGAATGGATTCCTGAAATGATAATTAATAAACAAGTATATATATTTCTCACCAACTGAAGTCATTTATCAAGGAAAAAATGGAAACATAAGCTGGCCTGGTTCCTCCTCCTGCAGCTTTTAGCTTTATACATGGGATTAATTAAAGAGACAAAATAAGCAAAATATGGACGCTAAATTGAGGACTTTGATGATTTGTCGTAGTGTGTAGAGTTCAGATTTCTTCACATAAAGTGGTATGTGATACTCACTGGTAATGATACTGATGGAGGCGGCAGCTCGTCAGGGAGAGCTGTGCGGGATTCTCTTCTGAGACTTTTCCCAATCATAGAACAATTCAACAAACAGAGCAGGAGGTGAAGAGTATGTTTGAGTTTGGTGAACCGCAATCCACAGACATCCTGGAAAAGGATGTCAGTGCACTGCAGGTGACATGCCTGTTTTGATGTTTGATGCCTTCACAGCAAAAGAGGAGAAAGGAAACGGATGCTTGTAAAACCTTCTTGTCCAATTTTATTTGTCACTTCCTGCTTTTCAGATATAGATTTTGTCAAAAGTGACTCAATTAGAGGGTGACTGCTTTTTTTTGCTGTTGCAGCCCCGCTTGGTGATTAAGACTGAAAGGAGAGTTACTTTTTCAAATTAATACCCGCATGATACAGCTCAAAGATCAAGACAAGTGCATTCCTGGTGATAGTGTTAATTTGTGAGTCTTGGCTGGGCCAGCAATAAACTCATTACCTGTTTTCAAGTTTAATCCATCCAGTCCAGTGTAGTTGCACTGCAGACTCCACAATGCCATTAAAACAACAATAAAAGTCATCAAGAGCAGGAGGGAGAGAGAGAGAGAGAAGGAGAAAGAGTGGGGGTGGAGGGGTGGTGATGCTTGAGCCAGCGAGAAAGAAATGAAGAGCAAGAAATAGTGGAGGAGAATGGAGCATGAGATTTTGCAGATTTGATATACAGTGCATAATTTAGACTTAAACTCAATTTAAAAAAAATGAAATAACATCGACCATCAGTCCCAGCGGCTGTTTTAAAAAGACAGTTTGGGGAAAAAAAGGTAGATATTCACATCCTGCAAGCTACCAACATCGAAATTAGACCCCCAGACTCGAAATGAAGCAGCTGCAGACTGACTGACTGTCCTATCGCTGTCTGCTTAATGAGATGCCGTGGGACAGAATAAGACTGCTCAAAAATCCATGTTTTAAGAGTGACATCCTCTATGAACACATGATTTCAAGTGATTTCACTGAAAAAAAAGAATCAGTCTACCCCATTTTAATACACGTCTCAACCACGATTCTATTGAGAACTGTCATGGTTACAAACATAGAACATTTTGTCTTATTATTAATTTGCATGGTGATGTTTTATGCCTGCTGGGCATGTATGTGTGCTTGTTCCAAGGCTATATAATGGAAACACTGAGAAAAGGAAAATAAGGGAAATGTCAATCAAAGTGACATAGTACTAGAAAAAGCACACGTTAAAGGTTTGATCACACCAGCATTTAAAACAGCGAAATGTCATCAGTTGTATTTTTCACATCAAGTTCAATTTTGGTGAACTTTAATCCACAAATTCACACCACTGACCAATAGCAAGCCATTGTTTTGTTGAGGGGACAGACAGCTAGAGTCCAAAATGGTGTATTGTATTGTAGATTATTAGCAGTGTCTCAGCATTCACTTTAACCTTCAATTCTATTTAACCTCTTCTATAAGGGTATAAACTGCTCCAAAAAAACAATAGTTTACAGCCAGTTGTAATTTATGAGTCATTTGTACAAGACAACTATACTGTGTCAATGTATTGTCCCGCTATTTTCCACTTCAGTAAGTGTTTATTGATAGGCATTGAAGCACAATAGTGAACAGGACATTTAATAGACGATGGAGAGAAGCTCTGGGAGACTAGACTGACTAGTGCTAGCCCAGGCTGGTCAGCTAGCAGGTTAGCAGTTAGCTCACCAACTAGCCTGTGACCTGGCCTTAAAACTTATCATAGGTATTGCCTATGATAGTGAATGTATCTAAGCAAATTAATAACTAGCTAATTCTCATGAAAAAAATAGATGTGAATTTGCAATTTAGTGTTTGGTCTGATAGCAAATTATCCAATAAGTCTTTATAGGCAAATGACAAATTATTTGTCAGTGCTATAAAAAATTACTCTTACACTTACTAGAGAAATGATTAAGTCAAACCTTTTCTCATCTACCACCACAGGAGTTAAGATATGGTAAAGGTTCAATTAAATCCAATAAACTGTATTTGTCCCTAAGGGGCAATTAGAATGGCAGGCATAGAAAAACACATATTAAAAAATATCTGGAAAAAAGTGATAACTGCGCTGCAATGACTGATAATAAAGTGCAAAGTGCATAGTTAGTTGGAGTTTAGGGTTGTGGAGGAGGTCCGGGAGTTAGATGCTGGGATTAAAGACACAAAGTACCTCAGGAACAAATGTATTCCTCCTTTGGAGCATTTAACGCTCTAAAGATTTAACAGTGGAGTTATTTAGCTTTGTTAAAGTTGGGTAAGATTGTAATCATACTTTAAAGAAACCAACATTAATGGATAGTTGGCGACTTGATCTGTACGCTTTACAGGTAACTGTTGGTTGCACATGGTGGCAGTGGAATAGACAAACACATTTTCCAAATCTCAACACATCATGAGGACCTGAACCTCCAGCACGCCTATTGGTAGACCCAACACCAGTCTGAAGTCAGGATATGGAAAATAAAAAGTATGAACACATTGTACCTGCAACTAAAAGAAACAGCCACACAAAGTCTAAAAAGAGTCCTGTGCATACTCGCTTACATCCAGTTGAGAGAAGCATGTTCCAGAGTCAGGAGGTATTTTATGCCACTGGAGCAAAATTACACACATCCCCCATTGAACATAACAGTCAATATTAACATGGCCACAAGAGGTTGTTTGTCAGAAATGTAATATATAAACATCTCAACCCTCCTGTTGTCTTTCTGTCGACCATGTAACTTCAAAAGTCAAAAGCGACCCAGTTTGGTTTGACTTAAGGTATAAATCATTGACCAATTCATGTTAGACCTTCTTAGCCAACTTCATTCCAACTTATCACCACAGATTTTATACTGATTTTTAGAAATGATGGTTAATAAGCCTCATTTATATGAAAGTATACCTCATTTTTGAGTTAATGTCTAATGTCTTCAAGGGCCAAAATTAATCATGAATAATATAATAATAATAATTAATTCATAGTTATTTTGAGCGTTGGAACAAACGGCCAGTAATGTACTTTTTTTTGGTGAGCACAGCCTCAAATAATCCCCATTCAAAAGGTTTTAGCTGGAACATAACTGAAGCCTAACCCTAACCCTATCCCCATAGGATCATATGAATTTCATGACCCAATGATATTTCAGTTAGTGTCATCGTCAGATGCAAACACCCTTAGTCAACACTTTGGCCCATGACAAGGGTACCAGAGGATGTTCATGCTCCCTTGAAGATGAACCCTTTGGATTTTGACTCCACAATCATTCTCCTATAGCACCACCTTGTCAACTTAATCTAATAAGCAAAGTGCAAAGAAATCTGAGCACATTCATCCTCCCATGGGCATGAACTGTTTCTATACTTTTTGAAACTTTGTTTATCTTAAGACTGAAGAAAACCATAAATCATCATCTCGTTCCCTCCGTCCAACACTTTTGTATTATGGGCTGTAATGAAGTTTACGTCCTCTAGGGGCTGCTAGTAGGGCTTTAGACTTTTAGTCTTTTAGTCTTGTTTATTTATTATTATTGATATCCTATTATGAACTGTAATGCACTTTGTGGGTATCAGTCAATTCCATTTCATTGCTTTTTGCAGAGTCGGGCTGAATTAGAATTGGGAAAAGATAGACGTGAGAGGTTGGGGGGAATGAGTAGGGAAGATGGGGGGGGTGTACAGCTCCATTAAGACAACAGTTAAAGTAGTGGTGACTACAGAGCTGAGAGGAGACAGCTCCGACCAAGAGTTATTAGTCAGCAGCACACTACTCAGCACTGAGGACAGGGCCAGGGTCTCCTTGTACTACGCTCCAGTACGCGTGACGACGTGCTCCGTCCCCGTGCCAAAAAACACCACTGTAGTCGTTATTGGCCATCCCGCCTCTTCCCGTGGCGATGGCGTTTTTCCAGCCGGGCTGATGATGATGATGACTTGTTTCAGCTGCTGCGATGAAGATTCCTACCTGCAGTGACGACACCTCTGCCCAGGATGGAAAGGAAACACACTGTGAGAATTGCATTTCCACCTGACTGACTCTGGCAGATTCCATCACAATACGTGCTGTGTGCATTTATAGCTCGCATTAATGGGCTTTTTCCTTATCCAGATGAGATATTCTTTCTGTTACATGGATTACATATTAATAGCAGGTTAAAAACATAACCTTGCAACTTTTCCTCAGTTTGCTCCTCGTATCACTTTTCTTTATTCCTCTTCAGGCTCAAACACAGTGGGCCATCAGCTCTTAATGATGAAAGACAAAACCTACTGCTTTGCAGCTACTGCTATATTGGTCTGATACTGTAATGAGACTGAACGAGCAGTGTGTGTGTGTGTGTGTGTGTGTGTGTGTGTTGTGTTATTGTTGTCTAATGGTTAGACTTAAGGGCTCAGATGAAGATTCAATTACTGTGGCCTGTTGTTCACAGCCCATGGCTACACACACACACACACACACACACACACATACGCGCAACCCTTCACGCACACATTCGCACGAAAGCACGGATCTATACACTGTCACAAGATTGCCCACACACACTTCATATAATGCCCATAGTTCATTGACTCAATGAAATTTGAATGCCCTCAACACAGAGATAAACAAGCACACACGCACACACACACACTTTCACAACACATTCAACAACAAAGTCATTTGAGAACCCTGAAGGAGCAATATCCAAATCTGCCAAAGAGAAAAGAATGATAATTCTATTGAGAGTCAATCTCGGGGCGTTTTGTGATTATGGTTATTTATTTGGAGCCAAGCGGTACAGTCAGCGTCAGAATGAACGCAAATATCGATCTCTTTTAGGATATGAAAACACCTGCAGGCCTCAAATCATTCCTCGCAGTCTGTCTCCACAGCACTCATTCATTGCCCCCCCCCCCCCCCACCCCCCTCTTCTCCCCACATCCTCCCACCTCCCTCACCTCCTCCACCACCACCTTAGTTTCACTTGCACTTCTACCACCTTCTCATCTTCTTTTTCGAGATGGGTCATCTGAAGGGGGGGAAAAAAAGAACATTTGCCACTTGTGTTTGGACAGTTCTGTGTGTTGTTTTGCACACTATCACTTTTTTGGAACTTGTTTTCTCTCCTACAACAGCAAGAAAATACAAATACCAATAATTTCAAAGAACCGTGATGTTTTTTCCACAACAGCAGCGAGGCCTAAAGTATGGAGGGCTGAGTCTGAGAGTCTCTCCGAGATAACTTTCTAACCCACTTACTATGAAAGTATTTATGGTACTCTGACGATAACTCCCAACATTTTTAACCACACCAGAATGAATTTCGAATATCCTCATTAAGGCTAATCTTCTCCTTTATCTATGACAAGGTATGTGGAAACAATGCATTGTACATATATCCATTAGTTTTCCACAAACACACAAATGTACAATACATTTTCTTTTGATATAGAGATGGTTCTAGGTTCCTAATTGTTGTGATGATGTCTTCTCTGGCATCACTTTTAACCCTTACATACTGTTCATATTCTGTACCCTCGCAGTATCAATCAATTTTGAATCCCTTTGTCTAATAATCCCCTCATAAGGGAGACTCAAAAGTGTCCATACCAAATGTTGAGCCACAGATGTGTTTAGAAAGCATCAATAGTGGATCTGACTGATCAATAAATGTGATTAAACCTTGATTCATGTGTCAGAGAGCAGAGAGAGTGTATTTTTTAGCTTTTACATCACTCATTTTAGGAGAAAATCCTCATAACTACTATCTTATTAAAACTATTAACTATTCATTTCACTAAAACACATGTTAATAGATAGGGAGATAATTTGACCCAGAACAGCCTCAATGGACAAACATTTGTAGCATCTATACAAAAGTATAACATAATTTAATTTTTAGGAAAAGTCATCAAATTTCAGAGTAAAAGACATTTGGAGTGTTTTTAAAACTGTCACATGTCAAAACGGTTCCACTAATCACTGATTTCTATATTCACAATGACTCAAATGTCCACCTCTAAAGTGAAAGGAGAGACTCGCAGCATCGAACTCACAGAGAGTTACCACCCGACTCTATTGAGTGTAGCTTCCCTTTTTAGCTCACTGTTTTGGTTGTACGGCACATTGGGTTTGGTTTTTGTCTGCTGTATTTTACATGTTGCGCTTCATTAGCTGTTTCCATTTCTGGGATCTATTTCACCAAATTTGCAACATGTCGGCTCTGATTTGTAACACGGGATTATGCTCTTCATTTTGACACTTTGACTAATCCAGACAAATGCTATTCTCATGATACGTGCATGACCATGCCACAGCTCTGCAGTGCTCACAAATCTTTTCAAGCAACGATCAGTTATGAAACACAGTGTTGCATGATGTAAGCAGTTACAAATTACTTTTGTAAATAAATCCACAGGCTGGCAAAATACCCGGTTTTGCTAAGGTACAAGGTTAATACATTTCAAATCTCTTATTTCTCCACTCTTTGTTTATTAAGACATGGCAATGTACGAAGCATGCAGCAATATGCCATCAAACAAAACCAGCCAAACAGCACACATCAGACAAAGTTAGCAAATTTTCTGGAGAAAAAAAAGGGAACATCTGGCTGCCAAAAGTCAGATGTTTTCCCGCAGAAGTTGGTAGAGACCAAAACACAGGTCCAAAGACGATAGCTGACTATTCCATATAGAGCCGTGTGCCTGCAGGTGTTTGTTCCAACCAATCGAGAGCACACGATTCGACCAATCAACTGTCTGAAGACTGAGATCAGCTGATTAAATGAGTCAAGCCTGGTGTGCTCCTGATTGGTTGGAATGAAAACCTGCAGACACATGATCCTTTATGGAATAGTTTGGACATGCCTGGCTTATAGTGTAGTATATTTATTTATTCATTTACTTTATATATATATATATATATATATATATATATATATATATATATATATATATATAACATATATACATATATATATATAATGGGCCCATTACTGGCCATATTGTTCTATTAGGGTTTTTTTAACTTCAGTCTCCAGTTCACCCCTGTCCAACCCAGTCTAGTCCAGTCGAGCATCAATTCAGTTATGTCTAGTCTTGTTGAGTCGAGAACAACAGAAATCCAAAGAGACAAAAGAAAGCGGGGGAATAAAGATCAATAAAGCAATAGCAATAAAGTGGGAGCAATAAAGAGAGACAGAGCTGACAAGAAGGACAGGGTGATGGTGTGTGTGTGGAGGAGCAGGAAGATGTCTCCGTGCTACACAAGGTCCAGCAGTCAAGTAGACAATGTGTAGTGGACGTAAGCGATAAAATAAAAGCGATCATCAGCACGGTTAGAAGTGTTTATGAATTATTTACAGGTCAGAGGGATTTACAGTATATGCCAGCTGACTTAGCTAAGGACGTCGCTTCCTCCCCCCCCCCTCCATCTCATTATTTACTCATCCCATCTTCCACTCTGTTTGACCCACACCACTTTACACACACTCTCCCTGTCCAGTAGTTCTACGCATATAACATCGCTTTCATCTTTTTATGTTCTCTTTATGCCTTCCCCAATAATTTTTGTCCGTCTCCACTTCATCTCGAACTCATCTTTCATCCATCTGTTTGTCCTGGATTTTTTTTTACTATTTTTAATATTCCCCCCTCCTCCTCCTCCTCCTCCTCCTGTCTTTCTTTCTTTCCCTCTATCATCTCTTTCTCTTTTTGCTTCTGTTTCATCCTTTTTTTTTTAAAATCTTTTTTCCTTTTCTGCATTCCTTCCCTACACTCTTTATTTTTTGACAGCTTTTCCCCATTAGGACATTAGACAATTATTCATTAAAAAAAGCAGTTTTCCAGAAACTTCAATCACCCATTTAATTAAAATTGCATTGAATGGAACCAAGCAATAGTTCAAACAGGCACACAAGTCTATAGTTTATATTCACATGTTCATCCTCCAATCAGTGTCCACAGCATATCTATTGTATATCAATAGGCTGTCCATACATATCTGGTGTTCATTCAGTCTGCATACTACAATGTTGAGCTCTGCATCCTTTCTACCTACTGTCTACTCTCTACTTTCAGATATTTAAAGGAAAGTTCAGGTTTATTTAAACTTCTTGTAGCTTTATGTGCCACACACAAAACATATCATGGCAAGCAGCTGAGCTTCCTACAGTCTTCCACATAAACATGATTTTTCCTTCAATTATTTCAAATGGTGTCTGAGTCTGAACAAAAGTAAACAGAGAGTAGCAGCAGGGCTATTATGCCTATACTTAACCACCCTTTTTCTTATGGAGAGCTGAGCATTTGTCCCGGTCGGCCTCGCTCTTTCCTTCCAGTTGAAGTGAATGAAACGGTCTCCAGGACGACGGTGTTCATCAGAGCCACGAAAATTCATTTGCAGCAGTCAAACAGCTGGGATCGCTCACATCTGTGGACACTTCTAGATATTCTGAGTCTGGCAGGAACAGGTCCCACTCTGCAGCAAAATGTTTCCTCTTCACTCAGGAAGTAACACTACTGTATGTACTCTGGTATTCACCATCAAAGTGAAATGACTCGTGATGTTCCACATGGGATAATCTGTAATTACACTTCACTTTTTTAAGTTTCCTTAGAGCTCAGTCTTACTGCAGCAGCCTTATACATGTAAACAACCAGCGTGTATGGATGAATATGTGGGTGGTTGGGTTAGCCAGGATGTTGCCCCGTATGTACATCTTTATGCAGTAGGCTGGCTAACACTTCCTGTGTCTACTTTACAAATGTTTTATGTAAAACTGTTTGTATATTTAGGAAAGCTGTAGGAAGCTTAGCAGCTTGGCCCAATATATGTCATTTTGCAAAAGTCCTCCTATCCCAGAATCTCTATAGCGGAACTGGAGAGAGCAAAGTTAGCACGACACATTGAGCCACGATGGCCACATTTATGAAAAGAAACAGTATTAAAGGTGCAGTGTGTAGAATTTAGTGACCTCTAGCAGAAATGGAATATAATTTATATAAGTATGTTTAAATTAGTGTGTAATCACCTGAAAATAAGAATTGTTGTGTTTTTTATTTATGTCTACATAGGGAGTGGGTCCTCTTCCATGGAGCCTGTCATGTTTCTACAGTAGCCCAGAATGGACAAACAGTTGGCAACAAGCTGTAAACAACATTTCTAATACTGTATACTGTAATTCTGCTAAATCCTCCATTATATTCACTAGCTGGTTTCTGTATGGTGCTGAGCAGGTAGTATACAGTGGCTTTTATACTGCTGCTGATGGAAATGAGGTTGTTGAGAGCCGTGAGATTGAACCTAAACATTAAAGCTTCAGACTGAAAACTGACTGAACACAATAAACTGAAAGATGCTAAAAAAATGCTCCATAAACCGAGGGGATGGAAATGATCAGTGGATTCATTACTATGAGTGATCCCCTTTCACATTTACACATGGTCATTTGATCCATTGGTAATATTAAATTATTGATAAGTGCAGCTTTAATGCATTCATTATAGTGTTCAATGACACACCCAGATCCCCAATTTTCCTCCCATCTCAGCACTGATATGAGGATGTGTGTACATCTCAGCATGACTCATAGTTGTGTTTCAAAAAAAAGCTTTGTTTATTGTATTTTGGGGACGCAACAACAAAACCAACTTCTTCTCTAAAATGGACAACTTGCATTCCAGCAAGCAAACAAAGATAATAAAGTGCCAGAGTATGTTGTTTGCTCTGAGCCCCCTGCCACAATGATCCCTTCACACTGCCTCATGATTTAAGACTGGGAGATAACACACCAGATGCTCTCCTGTGGGGAAAAAACTCTGCCATGAGAAAAGGAACGGCATCAAAGGAATCAGCAAAGTTTTGGATTAAATAATGCATTCTGCATGTAACTTTAAATATCTGCAGTATGGTAGTCATTCACATTCAGAAAAACTTTATTGTCCATCACAGCGTGTGAGAAGTTTGTCTTTGATGCGACACAAAGTACACATCTTTTACCAAAAGACGAGCAGATATAGAGTGAAAACACACACACTTTATCCATGTACACTGTAAACCTGTTTATAATCTTAATGGAAGCTGGAATGATGGATTTTTTACAATGCTTTTCCTGGCCTTGATTCTTGATATGCTTAATTACTCTTGTTAATTATTTTTGTTACCAGGCAACAAATTCAAGTATGCCCACTGAGTTAGCATTTGAGTGCACAGCCTTCAGACAATTCTTGTATGCCAACTTTTGTAAAATAGTTTTCACAGCCTGAGGTACCAGACTTTGTTCACAAAGTGGTCGTTATAGAGAAATCTATGCGGTCGAAGCGGTGCTGTTCTGACATCTGTCCTCTCATTGGTCATTCTGCTCTGTCTGCTTAACAACAGCCATTTTTGGCAGTCAAGTCTTGATGTAAAGACAACAGGGAGAGATCAAGAATTGTAACTTTGTCCATAAAAGCAATCAAACCTTTCACAAATTAGTGTCCAATGAGTTGCTTATGGGTGAGAGGTGTTACATTACCAACTGTGCTAACCAAGTGAGACCAGTAACACTCTGTACAAATTACACTGGGACCTGTCAGCAGAGACAGAATATTTAATTCCCAGGTCACCTTCTAGTCTCATTTGCTATCCAATGAATGTCCAACTTCTGAGTTTAAAAGATGTCAGTGTGCTTCTGAGAAAGAGCTTGTTGGATCGTCAAACAGCGTTTGAAACAAGCTCCACTGAGGGTTCGGACTGAGAGAAATGAGAGCATTCATATCTAAAGTTTTTGATTCAGTTTTTTCTTTTGTACTGTGTGCAAAAGAACTAATGTCTAAATCTAAATCTAATTGTCAGTCATATTATTAGAGTATACATTAACCTGCATTTGTAATTAAACTTTAATTTATATTCCTTTACTTCAACATCGCTCAACTATGTTCCTGGTACATTTGTACTTACCCTCTGTCCTTTTCTCTCTTTTTGTCTGCACTATTTCTGCCTTTTTACGGTAGCACTATTAAGATGCGTCATCAATAGAAGATTATAATACACCATAAGTACATCATGACTGCCTGATAAAGATTATAATGAACAATACATAATGGGACACACAGTACAGTTAATAATGTGATACCAAATTAAGTATCATTTTCTGATCTTCTCCTGATAATTATTTTTGCCTGTTTCTAATGGGTCCTTAAGCTGCTGTCATTGCATCAGAGTGCACTTGAGTAAAAGTACTACTAATTCCTCCTTTGAGAAAGCAAGGGATCTGAGAGGTCCAGCAAGGGTGCATGTAGCTGCTGATGTGAGGTTCCTAGTTATATCGGAGATGAAAAGAATGAAGAATTACAGTAGCCATTTCCTTTGTTTTACTTGAGGCGAATAAAGCTCAGCACTCCTTACACTTGGCAGAGCTTGTAAAAAAGCACAGCTTGTTTTAAAGGTTTTTTTAGACAGCTTTGGAGATGTTGGAAGGCATATTTTTCCCCTTTTAACTTAGCTCGGGAAGCTTTGCTAGACTAATCATGTCTCTTATGAACATGCTGAGATAAAAATGATGTTTATCTTCTCATCTGACTCAGAAGAAGGCTACATTTAAGGCAAAGCAAGTCTATTTGTATAGCACATTTCAACAACAAGGCAAATCAAATTGCTTTAGATAAATGCCATAACCCTAACCCTAACCCTTAAGAGAGTGCAAAAGAAACACATTATAAAAGGACATGTAAATACAACTATAAATAGTTATTTAAGTGCTGGGTAAATAAGCTAAAATAGAATAAGACAGGTATAAAATACAGTAATAAAAGTTACAGTGCAGTGTAAGAAATGGATCATTATTAGATTGAATAAAAGGCAGCAGCAAATACAAAGTCTTCAACCTTGATTTAAAAGAACTGAGTTTTGCAGCAGAACATGTAGTTTTCTGGCAGTTTGTTCAGATATGTGGAGCATAAAAACTGAACCCTGAGAGGTCTGGATGGTTCATAACATGTTTTCTAATATTACTGATTGAAGCTTTTCTTTCTTGGTTCCAAAAACAATTATTACAGCTTTGTTTAATAGAAGAAAATTCTGGTACATATATATATAACATATTTTGTTATTTTCCATACTCTGAGCCAGTGGGAGCATCTAGATGTTGAACAGAGGAGGCCCGAGTATGGAGCCTTGGGGAACTCCGTATGTCATATTTACTTATTTCACTTATAGACACAAAATAGTCTCTGTCCTTTAACTAGGATCCAAACCACGTTTTCTAGTCAGTCTGGAAGACATTGAAACAGTTGTTTAATGCCAAGATTTAATATGTTAAAAGCATTATCTGCCCAGTTTTTGGGACAGGGTGTGGCTTGACGAGGACTGGATGCTAAATTTGATAAACTTGCAGAAACGGTTGAGTGCTTTCTGTTTCTTATCAGATTCACCATTCTTTTTCTATTGCCTTTCAAAACAGGAATTTAGCAAGCTACAGGCACACTGAGTCCTGGCTTTTCCTGGAGAGAATCATGAGTGCCATTAGCCTTGTAGCCTCAACCCAGCAGCACACTCTAACGCTCAGTTGAAGCATGCTGTATTTTGTACAGAAATAACTGGACGTGCTGTGCTTTTATAAGGCTGCGGAGACAGAGGGTGATTCTAATGCCATTGTGGAGAATCAACTAGTCATGGCAGATGGTCGCCCACCTAGAGTCGGTTCTGCTTGAGGTTTCTTCCAATTAAACAGTTTTTCCTGTGCTACCTATGGAGGAATGCTGGGTCTCTGTAAATTAATTAAAGAGTACAGTCTTGACCTGCTCTAAGTGAAAAGTGCCTTGACATAAGTTTTGTTGTGATTTGGCACTACATAAATACATTTGATTTGAAATTGAATGGAATTGGTGAGGTGGAGGGCCTGGGTGCCATAACTGTTACAAATGTCTCAAAACTGGCTGAGGACTTAAAGCCAATGGTGGAGGTGGATGCTGATAATAGTTTAGGAGATAGAGAATGGGAGTAGGGTTGGGTGTAAATTTGCTCCCAGCAGCAAATAGCTTTTTCATCTGGTCAGTGAACACCAAGAGCAAGGAGGGGGAAGAAAGGGGGACTGGAGAGAAGGGTGACCTGGATGGCGGTTAGGGAGTGAAAATGGTGAATCCCACAGCTGTGCTGGGTGGGCGGTTGAAGGAAAAGCGGGTAGGGTTGGCAAACTGGCAAACTCTATGAGTCCTCCATGCTGATACTCTGGCCAAGTACTTCATAATTCCCCCTTCCTGTGAGGTCTAAAGGGCTAAGATGGTAGTTTGTCCCAGAAAATACGGCTACAGTGCTTTCTTGTCATGTCATATCATGTAGGGAATGAGGCCATGTACCTTTTCAAATGTGAACAGTGAGTGAAAGGGTCCACCACAAGGTAGTAGCTAACTGAAACTCTCCATTATTGTTTGTCAAGGCTAGCAAAACTGAATTAAGCTAACGAGACAGTAACTTCTGGGTCACACATCAGACATATTACATATCAATATCATGGTTGGTTAAAGAAATAACAAACCGTTTTGGACTCTTAATTGAATGTAAAAAGAATGAATGATCCAAAGATTACTTTGGTTTAATTTCCATTCCAATTGCCAATGTAAAGATGTAAAGATGTAAACAAGAAAAGCATGTGAATTTCCATTTTTTAATTCACAAGAGAAACTGAAAAAGAAAAAAGAACGTATATGTTTTATCCTGTTATCAAACAAGTACAAGAACATAGACCCTCCTGTCAGTTAAAAACAGAAATGATGTACATTTTTATTTGCATTTAGAGTGAGGCACAAGTGGTCAGTCGAGACGCATAAGGAGACGTATTTTAATGCCAGGTGTGAACTGACATACTCAGAGCCATCTATTTGATCATTTAAGATGCATGTTAATGCGAGGGCCTTCCTCTCAGCTCCAGTATCTCCCATGATTAATTATTCCACCTGTTTTGAGTCTTCTTGTCTCAGAGCGGGCAGATGAGTGACGCAGGAACTAAAATAGGTTAGAGATCAACAATTTTTTCCTGTTTGAGTTGTTAAGGCAAAGTCCATCTGTCTTAAAAGATGTCTGTGGTGAATAAAGTGCAGTGAATGGACAGTACATGCAGGTGAGAGCCATGTGTTCACTGCCAAGAATCTGCTGATTCTCTGAACTCCTCTTCTGACTGGTGGTAGAGGACCACTGATAAACACCTCAGTATTCATAGTGCTGACTGTGTTCAGCAGATCAATTGATGCTGTTTACCTACTTACCAACTTCTTCAGTACAGACTGTAGTTTTACAACATCATTGGTCCCTATGTGCATTACAATGTTTTTCACAATTGGATGTGCAGCCATGATATGCAGGATTCTTTCTGTCATGTCACCCACAACCGTATTTTGAGGCTCAGTCAGTAGCTTTCCCTGTAGCCTTTTACTTTCAGATTTACTCTCAATTCCTACCTGAGAGGTTATCCAGGTCATCAAATGGAGATCCAGGGTTCCTCCAACAATGGAGCAAATCGGTTCCCCAGTTGCACACTTGGTTGTTGGGGAGTGTTGTTGTTAATTGTCCCTTTCACAGCTGTCCATGGCTTTATTCTATGAAGAACAGGGGTTGAAGAAGCACTATGCCTGGATGATAATACAGGCCAGTCAGTCACATCACAAATCTCAAGGCGCTGGGCTCTGCCTGTTACTCATCCTCCCATTTCCCAGGGAATAGATTTACCTTTAGGCTTTGCTCCAAGAGAGTTCCAAGGAGGACTACCACTTCTAGATTTATTACCGGTACACAGCCCTCCTGTCTCTTGGTAGTCTTTTTTTGTAGACAGGTATGAGTATTACATAAAACACATCACCTCCATATTCATTTTTATGAGTAGTCTGTATTGGTAAAGCAGAGGTTCCCAAGTAGAGAGCTCTGGAAACACAGAACCTGAACAAACACAGTTCAACTCAACATGAACAACCGTTTATCTCTCGATTAGAAATGAACAATCGACAGCTATCATAGCAACTGATCTGATGCTATGATAGCTTTCATGAGTTGGAAAGTTCTTTCCCGTCTCATAGATTAACAGAATAACTAACTGTGTAACATTTTATGCATCTAGTAAGTATTAAACTCATAAATGTACTACTTAGATTGGACTTTCTTGATTATATTTAATTGTCTAGTAACTTTCCCGACATACCCACACATTCATGACTCCCGGACTATTTAATCTACTGACTTTGGTGATCCCCCTGACTTTTACTCTAGCAGTATGACTTGGTTTCAGGTGAATCATGTAAAAAAACTATTGGATGGATTGAAATGCAATTCTGTGAAGATAATAATGTTCTCCACCTGATGAACCATAATGACTTGGTGACTTTAAGTGTTGGGCAACCAGTAGGCTGTTACTTGGAAGGATTGCAATAAAATGTGGTACACACATTCATGCTGCTCTCCTCTCTCGCAATTCACCACAAGCAAGTGTCGCACCGGGTTTAGAGACAGGACCAAACCATTTCATGTGAATAGAGGGGAGTGTTCGGGCAATACAGACGCTTTGGGTGGTTCATTTTTGCCAGAAAGGAGAAAAATAAAGCATTAGTTTAATGTGTACCTTCTAAAAATATTGTATTAATGATGATAAGTGAATTAAAAAAATGAACTAATGTTATAATATTGGGCCCTTAGAATTGTCCTAACTTTGAACCTCCTTATGACACGTCCTGCCCATCAGCATCAGCTGTACTTACTATTTTGTACTCTGCTCATTATCAAATGTTGAGTACATACTGTGACTCTGACCATGGTCAACATTATACCAGTTAAACAAAAGCATGTTAAAGCACCACTGTGCCTAAGTAGACTCTCATAGAGTCTAAGAGCCTATAGACTCTTTCCTATTATTTTAACACAATGTTGTTTTAACACAAAGTGATGTTTTTGAGCTCAACAGGGATTTGTTCCCAAAGTGTCGGATTGTTCCTTTAAGGCAGATTCAGCAGCAGCAGACGAGGATGCAGAGACAAAGCAGAGAGGAGAGAATGAAACTAATTAAAAGTCTCTGAACCTGATTCCATGGAAGGCGTGTATTTTAAAGTACAAAAGAACCTAAAATGTTCTTAAGGCAAAATAATATGAAACAAATCCAGCGGTGGCACCAACCAATAACTATCGACATGCCTCGTAACTGCCCACAGAGGGGTCTGTTCACCATCATTTCATCCATTCTGAGCAATCACATTATTATTTCTGAGGAAAAAAAGATAAAAGGCTTTGGCTGTTTTAAGTCTTCATCCATCGGCATCACAGAAATTAAAGTTGTGTCACAGCTGCATTTTCACTCGGAATTTGCTTCACTTGTTTTAGGGGGGGAATGAAAAAAAGAAGATTTGAGATTGAATACAAGTAGTTCAATCAGAATTATTTTTTTTTTTTTTTTTTTTGCCATGCAGCTAAGATGTCAGGCACGTAGCCAGTCAGTCAGCCAAACAGTGTTATTAAGTTTTCTGCAATGCTTCAGTTCTTCATAAAACCATAATAAAGGATCTGCTTTATGAATTCTTGTCGGATGCAAAGCCATATCCATATTACAGTTACAATTCAGCTCATTAATTTTTGGGCATTATAATAGTTGCTGCTGTTCGCGCGTGTGTGTGTGTGTGTGTGTGAGTGAATGTGTGTGTGTCAGGATGACTCTCCAGCTTTCTTTCAGTTAAAGCTTTAATTCTGTTCATTTATGATCAGCTTGCAGAGACTAGCTTTGTGTTGTTTGCTGTATCAATATGTAATTAGAAGCTAGGAGCCTCTGCAGTCTGGACCGGCTTGTGTGTGTGTGTGTGTGTGTGTGTGTGTGTGTCTGTGTGTGTGTCTGTATGTGCGATTGTGTGTGTAATGCCATGAAGTTCCTTTATGTGCCATCATTATACTTATGAGGTACAGACAACAGCCCTGCAGCCACCGGAGTGCGCGAACACACACACACACACACACATCGGCTGAACATCCACACGCACGCACACACACACACACACACAGACACACACACACACAGACGGTTTGCTGGTTAATGGAGCTCTTCTCTTCTTTAATGAGCGTTGTAGTCGTTCTTCTCTCTGCTGTCCCCCTCATTACCTCTCTGTCTTCACTGTCTTCCTCCTCTTCTCTGGCCTTTTGTACCTGCGCCTCCCCCTTTCTTCTTTTCCTCCCTCTCTTCTTAATTCCGTGTCATCTCTCTTCCTTCCCTTCATACTTTTGTCATCGTTCGTTCGTGTTCGTGCAACCTTTGCAGCCTCCTTCTCGCCCCCCTTGCCACACCCCCTCCCACCTTATTTCTTCTCTTCTCTCATTCCCTTCCCTTCCTTCCTTCTTCTCATTCCAACGGCTCTTCAAGCGTTTTTTTTTTTTCTTGACTGACAAAACTCTGTCTCGTGCTCTCATTAAGCGTTCACTGTCATTCTCTCCACTAATGTAAAGTACTCAATAATAATAACTTCAGCAGGCTAAGCTGCAGGCAACATTCAGCTCGGGGTAGTTCACTTTAGCTTTAGTGTGTCTTTGAAAGGACTAATTGACTGTGGAGCACGCTAATTAATGTACAAGCCTTTATTGTGATAACACATTAACATTTCCACAGTCTCATTATCAGCGTAGTACGCATATTTAGTCTACTGGCAGTATGATTATGGTTTGATTGGAGAATAGATACAGCAGGTGGTCGATCTCATCGGACAGTCGTTCAAAGTTAGAGAAAGTATCCACCAATATCAACTAATCCACTATTAGAACAGTAGGTTAATGCTATAAGATGACAGAAAACTAGTAGATCATTAGTTTGTTGTATTTTAGAGTTTATTTAACCCTTACATCCTGTTTGGGTCAAATTTGACCCGTTTTGAAAAATGAAAATATTTTAAATATTATACCTTTGTAAAGGTGCTATACAAATATATGTCCATTGAGGCTGTTCTGGGTCAAATTATACCCGTATGTCAGCTCTGGATCGACCTCCCTGAGGAAATAAGGCTCACAGAATCAGTAACTTCTTTTAAATTACTTTATAAAACTCATTTTTACAGACTTGCTTTTATGTGATGTTGTGTGTTTATTGTTAATGTCTTATTTCATTTTATTTGTATTATTATTTTTTATTTCCATCATCTTACTGTATTTCATTGTCTTCTACTTTCATCTTGTTAATGTTGGCCTTTCTACTGCTCTGTTACATCCTTGCTTTGTGTGTCAAAACACTTTGTAAAGATGCTATATAAATAATAATTATTATTATAATAAATGAAGAGAGAGCACATACAATGATTAACCATATAAGACAGGAACTATGCCATAAGTCATCACACTGTTATTCTGATGTGTATTTACCGTCTTTTTCACTGTTTGACGGCAAGTTCTGTTTGATTGAGCAACCCACCAGAGATCTTTTAACAAAGCTGACACAATCTAATACCCATCTAATCTGTATATTAAAAAATGCTCAGATGAATCAACTGGAGTATCACCAAGTGAGGTGAATAATGTCATGTCAAGTTTGTGCCATTACACTCATAGCAGTGACTGCACCTTCACACAGATAAAATAATAGGCTTATTGACCCATGTTAGTTTTATATTGGCTACACCCGAGGATAAAAGTAATATAGCGGACAGCAGCTGGAATGTGTATGCTGCTTAGTGCTTGCGATGGTTACCATGGCAGCGCACCTGCATCTGTCCGTCTTTACTCAATACAAATATAGCTGCAAGGCGCCAAGCAAAAGTGCATCAAAGCATGTACACTGCACACAGGTACAAATAAGGCTTTACTACCCACTGAACAATTTGGAGATGGAGCCAACTTCCTGTTTATGTCTATACTGCCAAATGTTTCATAGCCAAAATACTCGAGATATAAATCTTGTGTGTCTGAACCTAAATCATCAGAAGCTGCTACACTGGCCACAAGCAGCTACACTACACTCCAACAGGTAAATAGCATATAGAACTGTGTAAAACCAATACCAACTGTTTAAAAATGATTCAAATATAACTCATTGTACCAGAAGCAATGCGACGCAGCAGTGCAACCTTGTGAGTTTTATTTCCAATGGCATGAATCAAGTCAATATGTATCCATGATGCTGTAGTTAAAACCATCTAGTTAATTAATGCAGTACCAGTTAATATAGCCTACACTTCCAAACCCTGCATAATGAATGAATGGATGAATGAATGGATGAATGAATGCCTTCATTGTCATTGCATGTTCACATACGACGAAATGTGCTGTCTCTCATAAAAGAAAACTTTCCATTCACTTTGATCAAACACACACTCTCTCTCTCTCTCACACACACACACACACACATACACACACACACACACACACACACACACACACACATAATATAGAACAACTGTTAAATAAGGTAAAATATGATATGAAATGCTGTAAAAAGGATCAAGTGCAAAAAAAGTGTATATGCATAACCAACTGTATTATCATTTGGCAAAACTCAATATGCATGCAGTGATGGAGTGTGTGTAGCAGGTAGAAAACCCAGCTACACCCCGCCTATTTGCTACATGCCTGATATATTTTAGCTATGACGCTGCAGGAATGTTTAAATAATTGACTCACTACAATAAGAATATGAAACGTATGCAAGCAGTTTGAAATCACAGCATTTCCTGCTCATAAAGCTGAGAAACTGTCCTGTTGTCTTCATATCACTCCACAAAACATACACGGGTTTGAATGTTCTCATGTGTTTGTTAAATGGGACGGATGAAAAATTAAATCATGTTTAATTTGCACAGAGGATCACTGTGGAATTTGGATTATGTGGCTGCATCCTTAATCTGATCAAATGGAGTTTGGATCAATATAATCTAAAAACAACATCATCATGTTAACTAATACATAGTTTGGAGTGTTAAAGTCCCAAATGACTTGATAATGATGATTCTGTGAAGGCCCTGATATCATTAACAGTGTTGTTAAAGGTTCAATGCAAACATTTTTAAACCCACGATGATGAATTATGGTCAACCTTGGTAGAGACTGAAATGCTTCATTAATCAATAACTCTGAAATGGTAATTATTTTCAAATATCATTCATCATTAGTCATCAGTGGAGACATTCTATGTAGTATTATTGGTGTATGATACTAAACATGTAATATTTTGTGTTATGTAAATGTTATGTTGTATTTTTTTATTTTTTAAAAATCACTTTACCATTACAAGGCTACTGTTGTGTCATTTTTTTATTTCCCCCTAGGGGATCAATAAAGTTGTCAGGCCAAATTTCTCAGTTAAATGTCTTTAAGATCAATAATGGTTATCTCTATCTCCAAGATTGGAGAGAGGAGATATCCAACACATGCTATGCTACTGCTTCCAATTCACGGTTTCTCCCAATGCTTCATGAAGGATTGTAGAATATCTCTGTGCATAAAGTGGCAGTTTATGCAGTTTATGAATTTTGGTCCGAACTTTTCTTGAATGTAACAAAACAGGATTTGTTGTATTTAACCTCTGAGATAATACATCCATAGGATTGAATGGTCAACACAAGTCTTCTCTCAGCTGCCAGTGTTTCGTTAGTTTGGCGGTTTCAAATGATAAAGCATGCATTCTAAGCTTGGGCACGCCTAATGCTCCACTTTCTTTAGGAGAACGTCGTTCGCTCACTTTGATTCTTGGTCTTTTCCCTTTCCACAGGAATTGCTTCATCATACCTTGGTATTTATTCAAAATCTTGGGTGGTATTGTAATTTGTAACATGCTTGATATCTAATTAAACTGGAGAGTTGTAATCATGTTTACATTACTGATTTCACCAAGTTCCAATGTCTCTCATGTATCTAAATGTGTTCTAATGTTGTGCAACAATGCATTAAAATGTAACAATCACATTTCTTCCAGATCCTGAATTAATCTAATTTCAAGGTATTTCATTCCTTCCTGAACATATTTGAAGTTAAGTGTTTTAGATGTACTCATCTACATAAAATGTAATACTGTCCAGACATTGTCAGGTGAAGACCTGTTCTCTGTAAAGCCTACTTGGTCAGAATGAATAATGCTGGGAGGAACCTGTTGTAGACGTGACGTCTAGGTCTGTGCCAGCCTTTTATTGTAAATAATATGCTTTTGTGAACTAAAATGATCATCTAAATTTACTTGGGAGCTATGAACCGTATGACTTCCCCAACCTGCTTTAACTTTCAGTGCTTCCTCCCCCTATATGTGAGTTTCCTGGATAAAAAAAATCTGTTTGGATATGTTTTAAATATGCCAATATTTATCTTCTTTTAATTGGATTTCCACATCCATTAATATTCAGAGAAATACATTTCATCATTAATTAATTAGTAATATATTATGTATTGTCATTGTATTCCATACAATGATTTTAAGTTCCAGATGCTTTTCCATTCATGTGTCCCTCAGGATGACTCTCCCCTGACTATTCCACTAGCACAATGGTCTCCAGCCCTGCTCCAGGAGAGCTACTGCCCTGCATGTTTTAGGTATCTCCCCACTTTAACACACCTGATTCTAAGTATTAGCTCGTTATCAAGCAGCTGAAGCTCATCAAGGGGTTCGATAACGAGCTCATTATTAGAATCAGGTGTGTCAGAGTGGAGACATACCTAAAACATGCAGGGCAGTAGCTCTCCAGGAGCAGTGTTGGAGATCACTGCACTAGCACCATCATCAGAGCAAAATTTCATTTTGCCCAACACTGACATTCCTGTCATCCTTCTGCTATTGTTGTACCTTGTGTGTGGTACTAATTAGCCAATGTTAGCATGCTTTACACTAATCTAAGATGTTGAACATGTGAAACGTGATACCTGCCAATCATCAGCATGTTAACGTTGGCGTTGTGGGCATGTCTACATGATGACATTAGCATTTAGAGCCTCACAGAGCTGCTAGCATGGTAAAGTCTGAGCCTTGTTCTAACGTCAATCACAACAGACAAAAGGACAGTTTTCTCACTCATGCTACTAACCTTTTCATATAAAAGCTATAGTATGTAAAGCTAAAGAGGGTTTTCTGCGTGGGCATCTTCACTGAAGAGCTGCTAACGTGACTGTATATGAATTGAGTATTCCTACAATATCAGCATACACAGTAGATTCTATAAAGAGATTAAGCTATGGTTATATTAAGACAACTAAACAATTCCACTGCATTGCACAGACCACTTCTTGCATTGGACCCATTGCATTTAATGTTAGTCATGTTCTATAGGTTTATATCTACATCTAGATATATTTAGATCCTGGGCAAATTGGCTGAAAGTCACAACAATTATCTCTATTGAAAGAAATTGACTGTAGCATATTTTTGGTTTGATCTTGATCTGAATCTTGGGGTAAAAGTTTTTTTTGATACATAAAACCAGGCAAAAGAAGACCAAAGGTAACCTTAACTTAAGCCTGATAGTGGTTTTAAAGGGACTGATGAAAATGTGCATACAGCTAGATTAAGGACTTTTGTTTATACTGAGTAATTATTATCTTGATCAAGCAGAACAATTCAGCAATACGTCTCACTTCCACTCTTGCCAATTTCACTGGCATGCCAGGGCTGAGCAGTTTGAGCGTCCAAAGATGCTTTCTTTCACATATGGTGAAAACTGTATCACATATGTGGGAGAAGATGCAAAACATTTGTGTTTGGCTAAATTTCAGAATGCCAGCTGAATTAATTGGCTGAAATCGACAATGTTGGAATAAGAGCTTTAGTACTACATGAAAAGTTTGAAAAGATCAGATGATAGTTGAGAGAGAGGAGTTTAGACTGATGGTGATGATTAGTTGAGAGTCCATTCGGCTTTATTCTTGAATAAATTCTCTGTATAAAGGTGTAGGTTCCAGCCAAACGTTAAACCATCGAGCTTACGTTGTCATCAGCCGGTTACTTTCTTTAAGAATTGACATTTATGTTTAAGTAAAATATGTAATGTTCACAGCACCACTGACACAACCACTCGTCTGTTCTCTCCTTCTCTAACTCTCTCATTTCTTCCACTGCACTTTCAAATCCTCTTCAGTTACAGCTTCACACACTGGGTACACCAATCTGTCCAGTCTTTGTGCCATTTTGGCCTTTTTAGCTGCTTTCTACTTCCATCCATCTGCATGTTTTCACAGATTTCCTCTAATCGTGTTAGTCCTTCATTCTCCTCTTTTCATTGTCCTTACATTTTCTTTTTCTGTTTGAAGCAGCATGTAAAACCCCCTCAAAGGTTCAAAAGTTCAATTAATTCACACATAAAACATGAGGTAACTTCAAGTGCTTACATCCTAATCATCCACCACTGACACAAAGCCAAAATGCAGAAAATAAAAACAATGCAAGACATTGTGGACATACACATTGGTTGTTAGTAGTAGTAGCATTACTATGCTTGATGATAGTTGATCGCTCACTTGATTGGTCCGTCCTTCCAACACTTTGGTACAAAGTTTCCAATGATGGTCCAGATCTTTATGATATCTGTAAATGGACTGCACTTACATCCTGCCTTTCTAGTCTTCCAACCACTCAAAGCACTTTAACACACATTCACCCATTAACACACACACTCACACACAGATGGCAACAAGCTACCATGCAGGGTGCATGGCCAGCCAAAGGGAGCAATTTGCGGTTCAGTATCTTGCCCAAGAACACATCGGACTGTGGACATGTGGACTGAAGGAACGGGGAATTGAACCACTGATTCTCTCAGCCCTACGTTCCCCCAGCCCTAAGTTCCCTCAGTTTAATAGTAAAATAAAGAATTTCACCTGTCTTTCAAGCAAGGGGGGGCAACAGCATGTTATGTGCATAGGGGAATGGCCATACCTGTACTACGGGAATGCAGACCTGAAGAAACATAGGGCCTAATTTGGTGGAAAATCCTTGAGGGGACATAAAGCTGAGGGAACATAGGGCTTTGTGAACATAGGGATGACCCCGTGGAGGGAGCGCTCTACCTCCTTAGCCATAGCCACTGTTTTTGGTTAAGTACACCTAACCTTTTAATTTGCACCACTGTCATGCTGAAAATTCCTCTAAACCAAACGTTTGGTCCATGTCAAGGTATGGAGTCACTGCTGTCTGCCCACTTAGAGCCCAGTTCTGCTTGAGGTTTCTTCCCATTAAAGGGGAGTTTTTCTTTGCCACTGTCGCTAAGTGCTGCTCATGTGGGAATGTTGGGTCTCTTTAAATTAAATTAAAGAGTTCAGTCTAGACCTGCTCTATGTGTAAAGTACCTTGAGAGACTTTTGTTGTGATTTGGCGCTATTTAAATAAAGATTGATTGATTGACACATATGATAACCAGAAGATACACCTTTTGAGCTCTTGCACAAAAACTAACTAAAGTAACAGTTTGACAGTTTCCAGGTGATGAAAAACTTCTGTTTTGTATACTCCATGAGCTCTACCATATAAAAGGTGTAATGTTTACTGAGTGCATTCATGCTCCCTATGGATAAACCCTGTTGAATTTTATGACGTCAGTATGAGTCTCTGGACCCCCCCCCCCCAGGAGCACTGCAACAATTTTACATGAAAAGACTCACTGCTGCTAAGGCTCTGACAGGGGTGTGATGCAGACTAAAAGCATGTCAAATCTGTTTATCCACAGTCCACTTCTACAAATTTGAAATGGAGATTATGCAGATCCTCTGTGGTGTTTGCGGTGGTAATATGCTCTTGTTTGTTTTTGGTTGCTGTTAATCTTTGGATTTTTCATTTACTGTAAAAACCGGTGTATAAGACTCAACTTTAATTTTAAAAAATTCATTTAAAGGGGGGTGCGTCTTATACACCAGTGTGTCCTATTCACCAGTTAAATTGAGCAAGAGTTTGGCTCTGGATATGATTATAGGTCTGTAAAGCGCTGTCCACACTAAGAGCAATAACTATAACAATAATTATGACAATGGTGTGAGCATCCACACTTATGAATGATCAATTATGTAAAGTTTTTTTTTTTTTTTTTAAACGGTTCAATTGAAACTTAATATACCGGTCCAGTTCAGTTAAACAAATCATTACCAGACCATTAACCATTAACCCAACACACTGTTTCAGGTATAATCTGTGTGTTTTTATTGTGTTTCAAATGAAAGTACATTGAAAAAGTTTTGGAATAACTTTTATAAATGTCTGTATTTATAAATGAATAACTACTGGTGCATTCAAATAAACCAGTCTTTAATAGAAAAGCTTTTTCCTCACATGAGACCCACTAAAATAGACTGAGTCTTATACACTGGTGCAATTTATCTACCGGTTTGTACGGTAAGCTCCACTGAATCTTAGTATCAACCCGCCATGCACATCCCAACATGGTAACACGTTACTTTAAAGCTATGGTTCGGCGTAATTTTGACCTAGCTCTAACTCCACTAATTTGCGACCAAATGAAAAAAAAGGGCTGAGGCGGTGATTAGATAGACGTAATGGTGCATATGACGCTAGGTCCAAAAGCCAACATAAAACAAAATGACTAGCAGAAAATGACCGCAATTTGCGGCTTTCTGCTACATGCACACTAAAAAAGAAATAGAAAAAATAATGCACAAACTCTAAACTGGGACATACAACACTGAGCACCTTATTTCATTCCTAGATGAACTCCATGACAGACTTGTGCCAGGTGAGGACAGGGAGCAGGCGAGCTGAATCCAGAACATTTTGTATTTGTATGGGACAATGTGGCGTTTCAACTTCTCTCCCAGTCACAGCTTGGCTTGCAGCCCATCCCAGCATGCTATACTTCTCCTTCCACCTCACTTTCCATTTCTAAACGCCACAGAGGAATTCTTCTACCTAAGGAAGTCAAAAGTTTATGACCAACAACCAAATGATCAGATGTCCTTATTGGATGCAATGAATGCTGAATGTCTATATATATTTGCAAAAAAATGTTCCCAAGGTCTATTACAGGGTCTGAAGTCTGATAGCCAGGAGGCAAGCACTTTCATACTCCTCCAGAAACTTGACGTTGGCTTGAAGCTCATCCACCTTGTTTCGGAGGGATTGAACCTTGGCAAGCATGATGGTTGGCAGGGGGATACGGCGAAGACCCTGTCTTTTAAGGCGCTGGCGAACACCACTGCATCTCCCCATTTTCCTCACGCCTGTCGGCTTGGATGACCACCTCTGGTCCCCCGAGAGATCCTGCCGGATGTTCTCCGCAGGAAAGACCGCCGAGGGGTCCACAGAATCCCCTCCGGAGCCACGAAGGAGAAGGAAAAACTCCCGTCCATACTGGAGAGGTTCACTGCCCTCACATAGTCCGCTCATAAGGCAGAACAAAAGTATCCAGAGGACAGCAAGGTCCACGAAACTGAGGTGAGGCATAGTTGCAACTTATCACTAGTTGATCAACTTTAAAAGTTTGAATGTTAGTAACGACAAAGACAACAAAAACAGGTTAAAAGCCACAGAGTACACGAGAGCCGCTGCTGCGTGTCGCCATTTTCCAGCGCCACCTGAATGTGTAGTAAATATCTATAATTTTGTATGGCATTACTTGAATTATTGCTTTCATTTGTTGTACTTGGAATCCCTAACAAATATAAAAAAAGCCTGCTTAAGCATATTGCAGCATTTCTGATTGATTTCTGTGACATAATAATCTTTTTTACCATCATTAACATCGTTTTGTCTAATCTTAAGTCACATATTCATAACTAACACGATTAGCACAACATCCATCTGTTGTCGACTATACCATTAACACAATTTATATTGTTTTCACAGAATATGCAGTGAATTAACTCGTTTCTAAAAATGCTTCAATTTTCTTTCAACACAAGCTGACCCAAAACTAAAATGATTGATCTTATTTACAAATGCTTCCACACAGCCTGCCAGAAATGAAAACCTAATGTTCAAAACCTAGAATCTAGTACAAAGGCTCTACTTCTCCAACAGCAGCAGCTCCAAAGCAGATAAGTATTTCAGAATGAACAGATGATTGAAACACTGAGAAATACTGTAGCTGATTTAAGTAGTGTAAAATAGACCAACCACAGCTGATTCCAATCTCAATCAGAGACACAGCCAGGTGCTGAAGTCCCTTCAATTACTTGGACATACACAATAAAAAGGGGACTTTTTGGATTGATTTTGTTCAGTGTGGAAAAGAACAACACAAAGGAGCAGAGAGATAAAAAAAAATATGTCTGGACAAATGAGAAGAATATGTGGATGTCAGAGAGGAGCAGCTCGACCAGATAGAGGCAGAAGCAGGCAGAAGAGTAGTTGGATCAGCACAATGGAGAAGATGAGGTCAGGGAAGAGGACTAAGGATGCATGGTGGTGTTCAAAGGAGAGTAAGAGATGTTGTCACCGTTGAAATATAATATAATAATATGATAAACCGTGGTCTGTCCCTTAGAGGGGCTGGTGAAAGAGTCCAGCCTAATCTCAGACGGTGAACCGTGACTTCCATAATCCAGAATTGTCGACAAATCAATAGGTAACTACTGAATTTCTTCTACGTATCATATACTGTTGATATGTCCCACTGTAACTGCAGACCACCAGTCCCAGTGCTATGTAATACATATGTTGTGTTTTTATTCCTCTAAAGGACGCAACATCTTCCTCTTTCAGAGAAGATCAAAAGCATGCCATTTTGACATACAGTAGGTCATTGCTGACAATGCAATAAAACTGAGAGAAATTTGGGCCAGAATTGTAGAGGACAACCTGGTTTTCACAATGTGGAACGCATCAGCCTGGCTAACATTGATTGGACTTTGACCAAGGATAGAATTTGAATAAAACAGTTGTACCAAGTTCCTTTTTAAAGGATAGTGAGCAGATCTAGGTCCTGTTTCCATTAAGGAAGTTCCGGGCAAAATTGAGGAGGCGGGAGCTTTACAGGAACGTCCTCTCGCTCGGTCCTCTCAGCCGTTGTGTCTCAATTGAAGAGTAGGACCTTTATAGGACCCATCTGACTCTGGAGGTGACATAATCATTCTACAACAGTTTTGATCATCGCGTAATCGTTGTGCGACAGTTTTGACCGTGACGTCACCAAGGCGACACACCACAATCACAACAACTCAACAAAGAAAACAATAAGGTCAACAGGTCTTCTTGTCCATCTCCATCTTCTACTACTACTCTTCTTTTGCTAGGTTTTAAAAATCATGCTTATTTTGGTGCTTTCTGTTGACGTCACATCCCGCTTTGAGTATACCCAATCAGCACCAAGTCAACCTGAAGCCCCACTCAGGAATTTTTCAGGACCGCACAGAGTACATACCCAGAGGCAGGGACTCTCGTTTTGCCCCCTTAAAATTTCCAGGAGATTGTCCTTCAAGGGTGGTTACTGCTATGGAGACACACACCAACGGTCACAGCCCTGTAAAATGACCCCGAAGTTCCTGCATTGGAAATGGCCCCTTTGTCTCTATCCAATAGGTCTCCTTCTATACTGAGATTTACACTATGCTACTCTACATGTAAATATGTGTTAAAGTTGGATGTACTGAAAAGACTTTGCACATGCTGTGTTCGATATCTTTCTGAGTGTCATGAAGTTGGAGGTTCATTACACCCTTCATGACGTGTAGACAACGCAGGGTTTAACCTGGCCAAAACACCTCAGCCAGGAAGACACATAATCGGGAAAAGGGACACTGTTGATGGTCAAAGAGGAGCAAGATCACAATATGTGCAGCGATCTCAAGTGCTGGTTTAGTCCTTTAGAAATGTCAGAACGGTCCCTACAACACTGAACCCATCCTTTTTTTTTTTAGATGAAGTCTACCAACAACTGGTGCCAGGAGCAGGAAGGGAACCGTTGGAAGGAAACGTGAGGATATTTGTGATTTGCATTGGACAATCTAGCATCCCATCATTCACATCCAATCACAAACTGGTTTGCTGCCCATCCAAGAATGGTTTCCCTTCTCCTCCCCCACTCACCTTTCTTCAACCCCGTTGAGGTTTTTTTTCCCCCTTTTCTAGAGGTGGGAAGTGTCTGATCTTTTGCCACATGGCCAAATGTCCCTTCTGGATGCAATGGATGCCAGCTGCAGAGGGTGGGCAAACCATGCCAAGCGTTTCAATCCAAGGTGCATGGCGAGAGACGACATAAGATTTGATGCTGATATGTGGTCAAATGCTGAAGATTGTACAGCTCATAACAGGACTGTGCATGTTTGTGCCTTTTTTCCTTCTGTGCCTTTTTTTATTTATTGTAATTGTGCATTTTATTTTGTGTATTATATTTTTGCATATTTGGAATCAAAGATCATATGTTGATTTTTTTTAAATTACTGGCAGCAATTACATGTTGCTAATAAAGCTTTCTACTGCAGCTATCCAGTCTCTTTCTGAAACATGAAAAGTAACGCAGTCTTTGTTTTAACATCAACTGTCAGTATTTTGAAAGTCGCTGTGCTATGATTGACTTTATTTTCCTCTTGGATAGAGAACATGTGATAGTGTTTTGAAAGAATTATTTGATATTGAGTCTGGTTTACTGTGTCTTCATAGTGTTTGCAGAGAAAGTTTTGGGGGTTTTTTGCATTTTGAAATGTAGATTTGGTATTAAATGAAAAAAATGTGGTTTTGAGCAGAAATTAATGATTTGGTTAATTGTGTGATGTAGGTGTGCTGCTGTATTAAGAGTTAAGAGAGGTTATCTAAAGTATAGGTACATGCTTGTTAGCAATCTTTTTTTTTTAAAAGAGCACAAAGAATAAAACTCAAGTAAAATCAGAATCTGATACAAGTATGAAAATAGAACAAAAGACCTCTGTCTCAGGATCTTAAACTACATACGGGCTTGTACAGTATTAAGAGGTCAGAGAAAAAGACATGAGAGAGCATTAAAAGTAATCAGTCTATTCTCAAACACGCTGGGAGCCAGTTTAAAGAGTCTAAAACAGGAGATGTGTCTCCTGACAGCTGAGGTCTGTACAGTCACAGTGGATCAGTGTGAGTGTGGCTAATGAGCCAGTGTTGATTTATCTGTAATTGAACACAATGTTGATAGTTTAACTCATAAGATATGTTTGTTTCAGTGGGATTCATTTACAAGCTTCAAAGCAAGCACCAACAGGGTTCAAAGAAATATCTAATCTTTTTACTTAATAACTTTAATAACACAATTATTATTTTAGTATGTTAGTCTTTATATACGCTGAGTGATCCACTGACAGCATGGATCTGTTTCAACCATTGAGAGGCAAGATGAGAAAGTGACTTTTCTGAACTAGGAACAATGGCAGTAGAACAACTTTGTTTTCTTTCTTCTTTTTTTTCTTGTTTGTTTGTTTTGTGTATTTTTTGTGAATTTTCTATTAACTTGAATGTCCACAATGTGTTGTGGTTACTTGAATATCTACTGTAAATACTGTTGCCGATGTTTTGCCGATTGGCTAATTGCTGCATTAGTCATTTTATTTTTATTAATTAAAAGGTTTGTCATTGCTGTGTGGCAGAATGTATAAGCGCAGAATGCATGAAATTAAATTATGATGATAAAGAATTCAAGAAAAAAGAAAAGTAGAACAAGTTTGACCATTTGCAAAGCTGAAGTGAAACTGTAAAAGTCAATTAAGCTCAAATAAGAAATGTTGTTTTATCACTTTATTCTAAATGCTGTTGCATTTGAACTTACTGCTGACTCATTTCCAGCGTTTCCCATTAATTATACAGAATGTGGCGGCCCGCCATGGTCTAATTTGTGCTGCCACAGTTTCATAGTGAACTGAACATGTCTGTACACTCTCCACAATGTTACATTGTTTAGACCAGTTGCTTCAACAAAGCCTCTCACCATATACCAGAGCCTTAGAAATTCTCTGCTGCTACTCTGCTCCCATCCCCTCCCCTCCCCTCCCCTCCCATCCGCTCCCCTCTCCTCTCCTCTCCTGCTTGGATGAGTAAGCAAGCCATAGTAGAACAGTTGGAAGAGAAAGACTTTAAGAACAGCAACGATTGTTCTTTGTCTGCTGTAGCCTGGTGACTGCCCTCACCATCAACACAACCAAAGTGTATGAATACACCTGCAAAGCAAATATTCTAGAGCACTCTACGCTCTAAAATCTTTGCAATCGAAATGGAACAAATACAGACATTTTAAAATATATTCCTGATTAATGAACTAGTTGAACTTAGATAATCACATCTGCTTTCTTTGTTTCAGAGCTTTTTTGATAGTTTGCTTGGAACATTTATGCACTGGACAAATTTCGTTCCCATGCTTTGTGGGTGTGACCTTTTTGCTGTGTCGTCACAATTCATACCTATACAACCAGTAGTTATATCACTAAAGCACAAAATAGTTTAGAGCACTTTTTTTTATATAGCTATAACCTCTTAATTGTGTGCTCAGAGTGCACCAGAATGATGCATTCGTACATGTACATATGTACAAAATTTTGTACAAACTTTTCTTCTGGGGCAGCCGGACCCCCCTTGAGGGTTGGTCTGAGGTCCAACCACTGTAGTCTCTCAAAATTCTGTGGCAAACACTGCATTTCATACATTTTAAAGGATACCTGCTAAGTTTTCATTTTACAAGTTTAATCAGACATGGAAATGTGCAAGTTCCTAATGTGTATAAATACAATCATTTAACAACGTAAAGGCCAGTCCACACCAAGAACTATAACTATAACTATAACCATAAGAAGAGTTGCAGGGAATCTACTTGTTAATCAGTGTGTAGTAGATAAGGTACAAAAAAACCAGAAGTTTACTTTTAGAAATTGCTTTGAACTTAAAATTTAGAAACATCACAGGAAGCTGTGCTGCAATAATTCCTGTGCCCAAAGGTCAAAACAAAGGTTCCTGGAAATATTCTTGTGCTGGAAACAAAAGCAGGATTATTTATAACCCTGTTTCGATTTTTGGTTCAGGCAAGTAAAAAGGCTGTTGCAATAATCCAGGTGAGATGAAATGAAGGTGTCTTTAAAGTTTAAATAGACTGTATTTTATTAAATACTTCTAAGATAATAAATACTTGATTGCACAAGTTTTGTGGTTTTTCTGCTCAAAACTTAAAGACTGTGTAAAGTGAATTCAGATTTTCTTCTAAACACATTAAATATGTCATAAATGTATTTCTAAAAAATGTGTAAAAAGCATTTAGATTTTAATTGTGGAGCTAGGCTTCACAAACTGTGTTTCAACATGTCTGTGTTCAGGATTTAGTGGGCGTGTCTGAAAATCACCGCTGCATTATGTAACACAGCGGTGATTGGCATAAACCCGCCCCTGCTGCTGTAGGTATAAATACATTCAGCGCACACTACTACTACTACTACAGTCTACAGTTAGCCAGTTAGCTGCGTTAGCCGCCGTGCTAGCCGCCGAGTTAACCATCGAGCTAGCCGCTGAGCTAGCAGCACAAAGCTTTCAGACGTAGCGTCCATGTTTCTGGTAGAGGTGGTGACTTTGATTGACAGGTGACACTTGGTAGGGGGCGGGGTTTCAGCGAACTCGGCGTGCACTCCCACAGCGTTTGGGAGCAGAGAAAGAGGCTGATCTTTACACAAATTTGTAGCCTAATTTCATATATTTGGCAAGTTTTTTAATCATTCAAATTTGGCAGGGTGGTTAACAACACACTCTTCTGTGGTATGTCAAACTCAGAACACTTACTTTAAACTACAAACCAGATACCAGGATTCCTTACAACAGACATGTACAGTAAGGTTGCACCATCAATGTAATAACTAAAGAGTGCTATTCTATTTGTTGAAATAAAATCTTGGTTAATGCTAAATAAATAGTATATAATGAATATTGTCATGTGTTATTTAGGTCAATGTGTAAGCAGTTTCTCTTTAGGAGCCAGATGTTATCAGTGTTCTGGTACGAAGGATGATCCTGAAATATGGTATTGTTTTGGTTGCATTGGTGCATTTTATTGTAGATGTGAGATTAACTGTTTTGCTGAGCTGAAGACAGCTGTGTGAACAGGTTTGAAAAAAGTGATATCAGTATTGGAAAAAAAGGCTGTTAGCAATTTTAGAAAAACTGTTATGACAAAGACATAGTGGCTGTGCATGGACAGAGTAACATGCTTGTGGGGTCTGGTGTAGAAATTGGCAAAAAACACAACATGCTATAGATGTCAGAGATCAAACCAGTACTCCTATACCCCAGGTTTTCTATATTGTAACTTTGTGATGCTTACATTAAACACAACTTCTTCTTTCTTTTTTTTTTAAATCGAAGCCATATTCTCTCATACGTGAATCATACATCAACAACAGCCCAATTTTTTGCATAACTCATGATTATGAAGATACAGAAAGGTAGAAATGCATGGCAAAAGTAGCATATTTTAGAGACTCCCCTTGTCTATTGTATATTTGATTTGATTTATTTTATTTTTTATCACTTATCGCAAGAATAGTGTTGTATTAAATTTAGAATTTCCCCCTAGAAGGCTCAATAAAGTTTAACTAGTGATGTCACAAATCCTGCTCATAGTCCCGCCCCTTATAATAGCATTCTCAGTGAGCTCAGAGAAACTTTCCACTGCAGGCAGATGAACACGAAAACAAAATCTGCACTTGCATTTTTCTGCACAGTGAAGCTCAAACATCCAAACTGTAGGAACAAGAGGAACATTTATATTTTTGAGCAGAGGGCAACTTTCATTTTATTTCACTGTTTCACAAGTTTTAATCCTTATGAACGAAGTGAGTTTATTCTTCAGTTTTTACACTAAAAACGTGCAAATATGAAGAATATAACAGTATTTTTGGAATTATTGAATAAATATGGGTTAAACACTGAAACGTGTATCAGTTGCACACAAGTGTTTTTCAGAAGCTGAAATATTTCCATTTTTGTTTATTCTGGATTACATTAGGAGAGGACATCAAATGTTATATTGAGGGTGTTTAACAGCTCTGCAAATGGGTCCGATTTGACCCTGAACAGTATGTATGAGTTAAGTAAATGACCAATTGACACAAAGTGAAATGGGGCTTTTTGTTGTTGAGTATGTTGCCGGTTTCCAACAGAAAGAACAGGATCACATGATTAACCCTTAACTATTATAATTATCTCTACATACCTTTTTACAGATCACAGCCAGGGTTCTTTCACTCTTTTATTTACCATTATTGCAACCTTATGGACCAAAGAAAAGCTCTGGGTCTAACACTGTTGGGCACCAACGGGCGTCTAGGAAACAGAATACAGAATCACATACAGTTGCTCCAGTTAAAAAAAAAACATATAGATTGCAACATATGACTTCCTCTGGATCAACGCAGCCATTCATATTTATGTCGAGTCATGAACAGTGGAATCTACTGCTGTTCTGCACACCTGAAGTGATTTTCCCTCTGCATTGTGTAAGTAAGGTCTACGTTTATCTGAGCACAGCAATATACAAGATTTATACATTTGTTGAGAAGGAGTGTGTTTGCCGTGCCGCAGACAGTCATCCAGGAGACGTTATTAAGCTCTCTGCATTGCCTCAGCTTATCGTAAAACAATAATAAAGGGCCGACTTTATAGATTACATTCCAGATGCAGACCTCATCTCCATATTATATTTGCAGTTCACTTCCTTGGTTGGCTGGTTGGTTGAATGATTGGCTAGTTGGCTGGTTGGCTGTAATAAGCTGCAGATCAGCAGTATTGAGTTAGTTGAATCTGGTAGAATCTATTAGTTCTGGAGAATTTCAAGTGAATGTGCAAATAGAGCCGACACTATCAGCTGGCTGCACACCTGGAGAGAGAGAAAGAGAGGGGGCGAGAGAGAACAGGAGAGAAAGGAGGAGAGAGAGCGGTGAGATGATGCCTAATGTGGTGTGTAATGCTGTTTTTCTGTCTGTGATTGGCTCCATTTAACCCTGAGTAACCCCCTCCCCACCCTGTCCCCTCCTCTGCCAGCCAGCTGGATGACTGAGCTGCTGGCAACCTATAGGCCATACAGATTGTATATGAGGAAGTGTAGTTTTGCTGCTATCTCTACTTGCTTTTTGGAAGGAAATTCATCTTTATCTGTCCTGACCCATTCGCTGTTACCTGGCCGTGCTGTCTCAGCCACATCTACTGTGAATCAGCACAAACCCAAACCCCTGGTCACACAGAGGGAGATTTGGATAAGAGAGGAGAGAAGAAGAGAAAGTGGAGGGAGAGAGAGAGAGAGAGAGAGAGAGAGAGAGAGAGAGAGAGAGAGAGAGAGAGAGAGAGAGGAGAGAGAGAGAGAGAGAGAGAGAGAGAGAGAGAGAGAGAGAGAGAGAGAGAGAGAGAGAGAGAAAGGGATAGAAAATTAAGGAAATGCTTCCAAACTAAGATCATCACACAGATCCATCATGTGGAGAAAGTGACTTCTATTCTGTTAAATTCAAGCCAGACACAATATCTCCCATTATCCACGTCTGATATCGTAAACGTATCACATTCGGTCTACAAGAAGTGAAATACTGGAGAGAGATTGTTGTGGTGAAGCTGCAGATCAATTCTGTAGAGGAAAAAAAAGTATGATAAGGTGTTTATTTATTTATTTTTTCTTCCTAAATGTAGGAGAGCCTACACTGTCAGCTGTCGTATTCAGACGGGATTAATATCCAGAGGAATGTGGGTGATTAAACATTAGTCATGCTGAACTGATCATTCATAACCAAATTTGAACCGGTCTCAGAAAAAGAGAGGGATTCCATTTCACAATCTATCCAGGATTTGCACACAACCGGAGGGCAGAAAACACGCTGTTATAATTTCATGATAGCATTTAGGTTCAGCACTACATGTAGGAAAAACAATGATTTTTTAAATTTTTTTATGGAGTACATTTCCACAAGACACTTATTCCAGGTTTCAATACATTTTTACAGCCTGCCACACATTGATAGACATGTGACGGCTGGTGACGAGCCACAACACACAATATACACGTACAACCAAAGCATGGAGTCCTCATACATAAAAGACAAAACAGATCATTTGTTAAGGCCTCAAGCTTGACTTTTTATTATTTACCTTGGAAATAGTAGATATACAAATAATTTTGGAGCTATGGCTCATGGTGAAAGGACTGTACTTATATAGCACTTTTTCTAGTCTTTGGACCACTCAAAGTCACATTCATCCATTCACACACATTCATACACTGATGACATGGGCTACCAAGCAAGGTGACGACATGCTCATCAGGAAGAAACTAACATTCACACATATTCATACACCGTTGGCACATCGTACTTAACTGTTGGTTAAGTATCTTGCCCAAGGACTCATTGACATGTGGAAACATCGACATGTTAAGGAGCTGGGAATTGGACCACCAATCTTCCAATAAGTGGATGACCGCTCTACCTCCTGAGCCACAGCTGCCCCTCACTTCAGCAGTAGATGCTTTCTGGTCAGATGACATATGAGGAAGATGGTAACGCCTGTCACTGTTCAGAGATGATCTCTGGCATCAGATTTGTATGTTTGTGATCTCTGGTTGTCTACTGATTCCTGGTCGATGATCTTCAACCTCCTTATGAGTCAATGCTATGAGTGGTTTTGGTCTGGTGTTCACGGACAGCTAATATCTGTTTCTGGTGTTCAGTCAGTCTCTGGTTCAGTTGGTATGAAATGGTGAACTGTGGTCTGCAAATAGCCAGCATGGTTCACCGTGCACACACTCCAACTAGCAGCTGTGTGTCACTTGAATGGTAGATTTTGTAGTCATACAGTAACAGTGAGTGTCCAGAGCAATATCGCTAATTTGGATCTGTTGGAGCACCACTGGGTTTGCAATCATCTTAGATACAGTATGTTAGCATTAGTGACATTTTCTCATAATATTTAACATTTTCAATCTATTGGATGAAGCTGTTCCTGTTTGCTTACATGTGTTGTTGATGTGTAATATTTCTCACATAGGTCGGACAACTTAAGGTTGAGGTCGTGCCTAAGCCAGGCAAACTATTCCATACATGGCCATGTGGCTGCAGGTTTTCATTCCAACCAAGCAGGAGCACACCAGGCTTGACTTATTTAATCAACTGATCTCAATCTTCACACAGTCGATTGGTCGAATCATTAGTGCTCCTGATTGGTTTGGAATAAAAACCTGCAGGCACACAATCCTTTATGGAATAGTTTGGACATGCCTGGACTAAACTAAGTGATTGTCTGGTTCGCCCTGACACCTAGTCAATGCATTACCAAAACATATTCATCACCTCTCCTGCAGTATACTTTACACACAGTATGTTTGGAGATTACTAGTGCCACATTAGCCTTCATCTCATTTGCTATTATTCCCAGCTCCAAGGTCAACAATGTCACCTGCCAGTAGTGATCCCTTTGGCTGCATACTTGCCACTGCCTCTGGTGTTATGACAGTCTGATCCTCTTGATCATTTTCTCCTTTCTCTTTTGAAATCTACCTTCATGTCTCAGCTCTGGATGAATACAATAATGTGCTGTAAGACAAGTCTCTCTCTTTGTATATTGAACATTTTCCACCTTTTGTGCAGTTTACCAAACAACAACTCCCCTCCACAGCTGTCTGGTACACTGTTCTTTTATAATGGTAACCAATGTTATTGTTTATGGCTGTGAAATCAAGAAGGAACACTTCTGCAAGACGTATACCTGGTATAATTTAAAATGAACAATACTATTTTATAACTGCAGTTACACTTTTTTTTACTGATATGTAGTTATACTGTGTACCAAGAAGTATTGCAAGGGCCAACAAACTCAAGGTTTACTTATTAGCCTCTTGACCGTATCACACAGTCATCCTTCAGCAAATTGAACTTGCTTGGTTACCATGATGTGAACTTAGTATGAATTGTAGTCACATGTAAAAAGGTGGTTTCATATGCCGTATACAGGTCATGTGACACCATGAAATGCGGTCAAAAGGAACAGAAAAAGTGAACCTTGAGTTTAGAGTATTGTATCACAGACATGTGTTCCCAAAGTCAAAAATGACTAATCCCTTAAATACTGTTCAGGGTCAAATTTGACCCATTTTACACCTTATACACAGTTCTTTAGCTGGACTTTTCCTAAATGTGACCCACAGTATATAAAAATGGAAATAATATCATAACTTTTAACTTTAACTTTTAGCAGCTGATACACATTTTTATATATGCAAATGTATACAATTCAAAAAATCATTAATATTGTTGTATTCTTCATATTCTATAGAATGTTCTCCTGAACCATCAAATAGTGATTATGAATTTCTTTTTTTCCATGAATAAATAGAATACACTCGGTTTGCTCTCTGATTAATCAAACATTTAGTAATAACTGCTAGAGAATGAATGTGAATGGGTAAAGAGACTCAGAATATGAACAGTATGTAAGGGTTAAACGATAATGAAATAATTTCTTCTTTAATTGATGGCAAGACTTCCTCAATCACATGACAGAAGCTGGACACAATGACTACTTCACAGAAAATTGATATCGCGAAAAATGAATAAAAAACAAACAAATGCATGTACTAATAATGTAACCTTACACAGTTTTATAGAATTCTCAATCTGCATAAACTAGTATAACAAAAGACAAGAAAGAAATAAAGTAAACATCATCTTACAGATCATACCCTGAAGTTATCACAGTCCACAAAGTCAGCTGCTGAAGGGTAAAAATGGAGGACTTTAGACTTTTTGTCCTTCATGGTACATGATTGAACACCAGTGCTCCACTGCTCTGACACTATCATATTAGAAACGTACCACACGATATAACCATATAAGACTTACCACAGGGTATTACCTAACTTAATAGCTACCTGAAAACCTCAGCTACTAAAATCCTACTATTTTCAGCTGTGAAAGTAACGACTCATGAATTTCAGTGAACACACTCCCTAAAATGAATATATGATGTTTTGGGAGATGTGTTTAGGGATAGTGTAATACACATTGTGTTATATTCTCCTTGACAGCAACACGCTGAAGTTTATTTCCTCATTGCAAGATGACTTTTTTTAAGAGCTAATTTATTTTTCTTTGTCTTCTTCCCTTTCTGTCTCTATTTCTCACACTGTCACTCTGTGTTCTCTCCTTAATTCCCAGCCTCTTCCCCCCTTGTCTCACTCTCTCTACCCCCTCCCCTCCTTTCCCTCTTCCGAGTACAGCCCTATAACCAGCAGTGATTTGATTACTCTGCGTAGCTACGGTCTTTCTTTGTTATCAGCCTTCATAAATGTTTAAGGAGCATTAAGGAGACGCAAACAGAGCAGATGGACAGAGGGGATATCTTAATGCTTAAATGACCATTACCCTTCTCCATTTACAGATTAAAAGCTTTACTTTGTTTCCTCCACCTACTACTCATCCTCCCCTCGCTCACCATCATGTCTCTCTCTGCATTTGTCCATCGGGGCTCTGGAGAATCATTTTTGATTAGGCAGATGATGGTAATGAAGAAAGGATTAGACAAGAGGAGGCTAAGAAGGAGGGATAAAATAGGAAAGCAGGAGTGTACAGATAAAAGATTTGTTCATATATGAGTCTGATGTAATTATTTTATTGAACCCAAACCCTAACCCCTCAGGTCTGAATCAATTGATTCACGCCTGATACAATGCAACAATACTTGTTGTTTGATGGGAGGCTGCTAACTGATTCAAAAGTGATAAATTGAACAAATTCCAGACAAGTATGAATAGCCTGAGGTCTTCTTTCTGTTGGACATGTCCAGAATACCTACACAAGAATGTGTCCTGGAGGCATCCTGATCAGATGTCCTAACCACTTCAACGCTTTCCTATCAATGTGGTTTAGTAGTTCTACTTCAGCCTTTGGAAATCTGAGGTCTACCTTGTCCCTAAAGATGAGCCCCTTTGTTCAGTCACTGGCCAGACCCTGTGACCATCTGTGAGGGTTGGAATGTAGATCAACTGGTACATTGAGAGCGTTGCCTCCAGGCTTAACTCTTCCTTTATCCCAACAGACCCACATCCTTGTGGATACTACACCAATCTGCCTATCAACGGGGGTTAGGGTTAGGGTTGCCCTAACTCAAAAACAAGACACTAATGAGATCAGTATGCTTCAAATGAAGTGCTTTCATGGGGTTGAATGGTGTCTGAAATCCTTTGCCTGCATACTTTTTAAATGTTGAATGGGAACCTTTAAAACCAGTAGGAACCATCAATCTGACAAAGAAGCCCATTTTGAGCAGTGATTGTCCAGGTGTGCAAAGGTGTGAAAGTAAAGGTACATGGTGTAGATTTAGTGGGATTGTATACATGAGGCTGCAGACTGCAACAAACTGAATACTCCCCTCCATCCAGCCTACAGCGGACGCAAAACTCACAAAAAATGTAAAAGGTGGATCAGTTAGATAGGAAGTAATAGTACAAGCAGAAACAGCCACAATGATGATGATGTTTGATGAAGAGCAGCAGACAACACCTCCAACTACTTATTTAACTTTGCACTGCTGTGTAATGCTAACAACATGCCAAGCTAAACTCCAGTCATGACTTGGTGTGACGACCCCCAAAACAAGGAAAAAATACCCATAATGTTAGCAGAGTGGTAAGAGAACAGTAAACTGGTGTTATGTGTGTGGAGCAGATGACATCAGCTCAGGCTGAAAGTAGAAAAAAAAACACTGGAAACCGAGTGTTCAGAGCAGTCTGAGGTTGGTGTTTATCATCCTCGAACAAGCGGGTATCAAGAGCATGTTCGCATTGCTTGCACAACGATGTCTGCGCTGGCTTGGACATGTCAGGCAAATGAACGACGGGCAAATCCCCAAGGACTCGCCACCGGTTCCAGACCCACTGGACGACCTGTCTTGCGCTACATACAGTAGACACCTGCAAACGTGACATGAGGACGGGGCGGCATTGACCCAGCAGGTTGGGAAGACCTCGCCGCAGGCCGCTGTGTCTGGAGAGCCGCTGTGTCAGCTGCTGTTAAGAAAGGCGAGGAGAGACGAGAGGAGCAGTTGAAAGACAGGAGAGAACGCAGACGTCAGAGCACCGACTCAGCAACCACTGAGTCAGCACCTGTTTACACCTGTACAAAATGCAATATACAGTCATAGCAGGCGCTGTAATACAGCAAATGACTGATCATAGTGCAGAAACGCCATCGTCTTCCGAGACGGACGGTTCCCAACAACAAAAATACATCTATGTACATTTACCTCAATAATTGATGCTATGGCCATATATATAACATGAACATATGTGATATGAATACATATGACTGAAAATAATGAAATGCAGAGGACAAAATGCTTTGGAGTACTTTGTATTCTTGTAGTACCTCTATAAGACACCCTGAAAAACATGGTCATCAGTCTTCTTCAAGTGTCTCGAAACACATGCACAAGGGATATACAAATTCCCATGACTCCTGCAGAATCCTTGCAAGGGTGAAAAGGTGGTCCACTGTTCCATGACCAGGACACTATGCCTATCACTCCCTCAGATCCTTCAACTGACTGGATCCCCCTTCCCATCACTTAGTTTTATCAAATATTACATATATCAACATGAGAAGATATTTTTAGTTTCAATGTTTAAATTTCAATGTAAACCATTTCATTTGCACACTGGTCCAGGTCTGGATCATGGTGGCAGAAGGCTAAAAATAGGTAACTCAATCTTTGTCTATCTTGTCCTCTTGGGGGAATCCATCCCAAGATGCTCCCAGGGCAGATGGGATGTGTAATCCCTGCAGTGTGTTCTGGATCTGCCGTATGATGGAAGGTTGAGTTCTGCTACCTTGCGAAGGAAGCTCATTTTGGCTGCACGTACCCACTACCTCATTCTTTCCATCATTACCTAATGTTCATACACATTTTATCAGTAAAATCATATAAAGGGAGAACAAGACAAAACAGGTGAGTGAACGAGTGTATTTCAAAGTATACAGTGAGAATGAGTGAGAGATGTGTATGTGAAAGGGAGGTGTGGGGTAATGGTGGTGTGAGATCAAAGGGATGGAGATGGAGATGGGGGTGGGGGGGGGGATGTGGCGGTAAAGAGAAGCTGAGGCCTGAATTCAAACAGGGTCATTGGTGAGAGATGAGCCGTGGAGGCTGAAAATACTCGGCGCTAATTCTGGAGCTGCTCCTCGGAGACTGAATGGCAGCGCTGGAGGAGACGCAGCGGCGCGCAAACGCACGGACAAACAACATAGACGTCTGGATTTGTGCGTGCACACCTACACGCTGACATATAAAGAATCTCGCCTGCCCTCACGTACGCGCACTCTCTCTCTCTTTCTTATTTTCTGTCACACACACACACGCAGCAGTTTGCTTAGGAGCAGCCGACGGCTTCTGATTCCTGCCGGTGGGGAAGAAACCCGTCTGATTATTTAATAGGCCTTAGAATGGACCTCACAGGGTTCTCTCTCTCTTTTTCACTATCTGTGTGTGTGTGTGTGTGTGTGCACGTGCGTGTGTGTGTGTCAAGTTTAAGATCTGCCTTAGCCTATCGTTCAAAAGCCGGTTTGGCATTTGGATTTTCAAGGTTTAAAGATACCATAGGTTAATAGCCCATGACATATAAATGAACGCTCACTTTCCTGCTCTTCATCACCAATTGCTGCAACAAACTCACTTTATGAAAGCTTTTATATCTTCTCTACCAAACACCTGGGGCTCTATCGTTGTGAATCAATGGTGCACAGCACAAGAGCACAGGGTGTGGCGAGTGATTTGTGGTAATTTTTGTGGCCTGAGGTGCACAGCGTAAGCAAACAGCATGGGATTAGTCAGAATACATTAACAGCTGGTGTAGCGATGACCAACCGTATCACCTCTCTCTTCTTCCTTCCCTTTTTAAAAAGCACAGCCCTATCAGAGCAGAGTGGAGCCATCTGACAAAGTTGTAAACCAGCGTAACGCAAGCTACAGAAGGATGTGCAGAAGTGCCACGGTACTTTAAATTAATTATCCTTTGATGAGTTTGAACATTTAGTTGCACTGTGTTGCTCCAGTCACAGGAGAACCGCTTCTAAATGTAGCAAATGGCAATTAATAGAGGATGGGGAGGGTCACTATCTCTGGATTCCATGCATTGTGGCACATAATGATGGTGTTCTGTGCGTGGAGATAATTCACACCACATGACACATGTCAATGAATGATTCTCAGTCCAACGGAAATTAAATGACATGTTTTTTTTTATCTTTGCTGCTACATTATATTGATCTGCTCTATAATTATATGTTCCTTACTCTCTTTGGAGAAGAAAATCAGTACACAAAAAGGATACGTTTATATTGTATTTTTGTTCCATGAGACATTCCCTACCTTTGCATTAACCAGGTGGATTGCCACATGGACAAATGCTTTACATATAGCTAATAAAATTGTAGTATACCACAATTTGAGAATTCTCCCTTACATGCAGAAGTTATGCATTCAGATTTATACCAAAATAAAAGCACATGAGCAAAATGTGCTCAAAGTATCAAAAAGTAAAAGTACTAAAGTAAAAAAGAGTGGATCCTTCTTTGTGTTTGCATTATATTACTGGTTTTATCACTGATGCATTATAAGATAAATACATAATACTTAATAATACTTCATAGTGCAGTGCTTGAGTAATGCTGTAGGTTATTACCACTCTGTGATGGTGACTCAGCAACCTGAGACACAAAGTGGCCTAAGACTTTGACTCCGAGACTTATTACTCACTCTTACTCTATGTGTGTGTGTGTGTGTGTGTGTGTGTGTGTGTGTGTGTGTGTGTGTGTGTGTGTGTGTGTGTGTGTGTGTGTGTGTGTGTGTGTGTGTGTGTGTGTGTGTGCATTTATTCATACACGTAACCTGAATTTGGCATATAAAGTAAACACACGTTAGATTTAAAGCTGTATTTTTTATGGTTTATGGACCAAATATGGTCACCCATGTTACTTATTGGATACTTCCCTTGCCTTCCTGCCTATCTGGGACAATGACTTGCCTGAAGTCACATGACCATACACCCAACCCATCTTGATAGATTAACCATTGGCTGATACATGTCTGGATGCACATTATTGGTTATATTTTGTATATGTTTTTTAAATACTTTATTTAAATGCTGCTTGTAATGTGTTTTATGATGACCCTGATGAAGGCCGCAGGCTGAAATCTGTTGGTCTATTAATAAAGTTGCTTTGACTTTTTTTGGGACTTTTTTCTCAGACTTTCTAGCAAATACCTTTTTTTTAAGCAAGCATGGAGAAATGTGTTGTGTTGCTTTCTGAAAAGCTGCCAACCAATCATCCACCTGGGAAAAGTGAGGCTTAACCATAGACTGTATATAAAATGGACGTGACATCCGTGACGTCACCCATTGGTTTGTGGACTGCTGCTTGGAAGCGAATAGTTTCGGATCTGGGCAGCGCCATCTTGAAAATTCCCGGTGCATGCCTGGTAAAAAAAAAACATGGATTCTACTTATATGGGCATCAGGAGGAGCATGAGGCGCCCTCCTGAACCTGTGAACCAATCAACCTGTCAATCACGACGTAGCCACGCCCTAATGCATACCCTGCTTTATCGTCACATATAAAATCAGGGAGGCCAAAATGTCCCAAATGAACATCATACTGCATTGAAGAAGGCTTTAAACTAGCGATTGAGACCATAAACACATATTGAAAACGTTTACTGAGGTTAGAAATCAAGTGAGAAGTTGGTGAATTCTCCATTGACTTGTATAGAGACGGAAGTCCTTTTGACACCAAAACGGTCGCCCCCTGGTGGCCTTTTGATAGAATGCATTTTTAAGTTACTTCCGCGTTGGCCTCATTTCAGAGGACCGGAACTCCCCGTCTGGGCTTAATGTTTGAGAACTAAATAGCTAATGTGCTAGTCTGTTGCAGCATACTGAGAAGTGTAAAAACGTGCCCGCAAATATCAAGATTCGTCAGTTTCAATGCTAAATGGTGAAGGCCTTATTCTTCAACACAACTGCTAGTAAAATGCTATCTGTCACCTTTGCTTACAAGCTACATTTATAAATACAACTTTGTTTACTTTGTGCACTCAGAGCCCTGAAGCCCAAAGGAACTCTTTTGACATGTTGCCAAACACTTGCTGGAAAAATATCAATCACTTAAAATGATTTTTTTTGCTGCAAAAAAAACAAAACAAATAAGTACAAATTGTCATTTGAGATAAGTACAGTGACCAAACATTACAATACAATGAAATAAAAAACTTAAAAAACAAAAGCAACTAAATGAGAGGCTGTGTGTACAGTCTGGGGTTTGAATATAGTCAAACTGAAGGGTTTTTTTTAAATTTAAATTAGAAACAGATTTAAGCGAGCCTGTGTATCATTTGCTGCGGCAAGTGGCAATTACTGGATAATGGTAGGTGTTGAAGCGGAGTATAACAGTAGTATAAGTAGAGAGCGGTCACACCAAGCTAAGGAAAGCTGCAGCAACACAGCCCCTGAGTGTGAGGATGTTTTACCACATTTAAATTCAGCTTTTTATTTTTTTACAAAGAGGCTCATGTTATTTCTTCCCTCAAAATGTTATACAGCCTGGCTTTAAGTCAGCATGAGTTAAATAAGGAAAGATATTCCAGTAGAGCCCCAGAAAATACTCATATATATACCTGGAAATGTGCATGGTACATCTCCTTGAAAGACTGAATGTAGTTTAGGGATAAACAAGTGAATATGGTCCTTGCAAGTAGAGCAAGAGATCCACATTTTCTGCCAGTGTTTGCATGTGGATGTTGGCTTGTTGTCCTTTGTGCTAGCATCAAATGAGTTTTCAGATATCAGTGTGTTTTCATCAGTCCCACACTGACAGCCTCTATTAAAAACACCCTTGGACTCATTCTCATCACAGTTTTTGACAGGAGTAATTTCCATGGATGGCGAGATGGAGAGCAGACACAAGTTAACGCATATCCAATTTTAATGTATATTTTATTGAACTTGATTTATTTACTACATCAGCCCAATGTGTAACATGGTAAACGGGAGCTACAGGAGAAGTGAGTCAAAGCATTTGATCTAACCTGCAAGAAAAAAGCTGAGAAGTTTTAGTAGATTCTCAGGAGCTGAGTTGAATGCAGTGAATGAAGGTATTGTCACCGATGCTTAGATCTTTGCTATATATATATCAGGCTATTTGTGTGGGCTGCAATCTGTCCTGTGCTTAAAACTACCGCCTGAAGGAAAATCAATCCGCCTGTAAAGTCAATTCGAATGACAGCGATCCCTGCATGTAAGTACGTGTGCATCATTATGTATGTGCATGCTTATTACTGCGGCCATATGTTCGTGCAAGCGCTCTCCCCTGCGAGTGTGAATCTCACTCTGCCGTTTGGAGACTTGATCAATGCAGACTTTTGCAGATGCAGAGAAATGTCTGCTCGCCTGCCGTCCGTCTGCATGCACCACGCGGAGCCTCACATGTTCAGAGCAACAGTTAGTGTGGTTGTCAGTGTCATTATCCGGTGGGTGTCATACTGTTTATCTCCTAAATGTCAGATTTTTAAGGAAACAGAGAACAGACATATTATGTTTCAGTACCAAGGATGGGTTTGGACCCCCAGGGGCCCCTGACCATAAGGAAAAGATGAAGTACATTTGGAGTACAACTAATGAATACATTTTACAATGAGAGATAAATGTTTTATAAGAAATGATCTCTCTTATAAATCATGTCAGTATCCATGAAAAACAGCTGGACTTAGATTTTGGTGCTTAATGGGAACACTTACCCTAACAGCTGAAAACATTGGTTAGAACATTAGAAAAGTCATCAAAAGTAATAAGTTACATTACTATGATGAAATCATTGAAATAGTTACATTATTTATTACAGTTTAAATAGAGTAACTAGTAATCTGTAACCTATTACATTTCCAAAGTAACTTTTTGCAACAAAAAAAGGACTAGTTTTAGTTAGATTTCATTTTAGTTTAGTTTTCTTTTTCTTTGCATAATACATGTCTTGGTTGTGTATAAGTGTATATGTGCTGTAGCAGTTTCTAAGGCTCATTCTATATGTTTATTGAACTGTAACAACCACACAGGTGCACATAATAACAGAGTCCTTGTTGTTCGGGGTTAATTGTTCATTTAGGTTTAATTGACCAAATGGAGTCTGGGAGCTGATCTTGCATATAGTTGTCTGGGTAACAGTCTTTTTCATGCATGGTGTCTTCTGCAGTGACACCATGTTTAAAGTGATGTTTTTTTTGTTTGATATTAATGCATCCATCCTGTTTTCTTTCATAATTCTTATCTTTATATCTCATGTAATTGTAGAGGGAGCTGGAGATTCCACCATATCAGACATGTGGTTCATATTTGTTTTACAAGTAAAGAGTTTAAAAAAGTTTCTTTCTTCAAGTTGTAATCCTTTAGATTCCTGCCCTGTTTGATCTTGGCTACACCTGTGGTTGCCGTGGTAACAGCAAATTCAACATAATAGTACGGTACAGCAAATCAAGATACCTTGAGCAGCATTATCAGTGCAAGCAAATAATCTCCTGCTGGTTTAATAAAGAAGTCAGTCAGTAGTAATTGCAACTGTGATCTGACTTCATGCTGCCACACAGCGCAGGTAGTTTTTCAAACAAATGCAGGGAACAGTAATGATCATTTCTTTGCTGTTCCCCTAAGCTTTATGGAGCGTTTTAGGATCTTTCAGCTCAATCTTTCAGCTTTAGTGCCTTCACTGTTTTGGTTTAGTCTCTTGGCTCTCATCAACCTGGTTTCCAGCAGCAGCAGCAGCAGGGTTGTTTTCAGAGACTCTGCACTACCTGCTCAGCACCAATCAGCACACAGACAACAGTCAGAAACTACCTGGTGAACATAGTGGAGCATTTAACAGCTAAAAAGATAGATGTTTCCTAAAGGAACTGGTGAAGGGCAAAAACAAAGCTAAAAGAGAATGAATATTAGACACCAAATGAATACAGATGTTGTTCTGTGTTTGCTGGATGCGCAGATTGCCGGCTCATTATATATCAAATCTAGGAATTGATCATTTAAATCCATTTTCTGTTCACAACTGGTTACTGTGGAGACAATAAATACATGGATGCAGGTTTAACTAAACGTTTAATAAACAGCTGTTTTTTATAGAGATTGCTTTTTTTCACTAATAGTTATTATTCCATGGGAGAACATTTTTTTTTATTTTGTCTGACTCCACAGATATGATAGGAAAACTAGTATGTCTAAATGAAATATAGAGGTTCCTACCTGACAACAGCAGTAACCAATCAGAATAAAAGTTGTGAAAGTTGTTTCCAAGAAAATTAAAAGTCTGTTTTATTTGTCAATTTGATAGCTAGGCAAGTGATGATTGGTTAGTATGCTACAATGCCAATGGTTTATTGGTTTATTTGCACATTTGCAAAATAAAAGTCAGAAAAAAATATTATAATAAAAAGTAAAACACATGTTGGTGAGGTAGAAACCCACTTATCTTAAAACCTTACCTATAACAAATAAAACACAATAACAGTGCAAAGTAAAATAGCAAAATAAATATATATATCATTAACCAAATTCATATTACTTACAAATATTGTGAAATTAAATAAAGCAAAACAGCAACAAGCATTTTTGAGTTTTATTTTGTATCAAGGAAAAGACAGATAATCAGTAAGTAAGTGCACATTTCTATTCCATAATTGGGCCTCTATAATATCTTATTAAATACTGTCCTCCAGATGTATGGTCAGGGTTAGGAAGGTTAACCCTGTAAAGTCTGAACCATCATTTATTGGACCTTCTGACAAATCATTAAAAAAATAAAATAAATAACACTTTGCATATATGAGTTTTGTTTTGTATCATATTTGATAGATCTGGAATTTTTGCAATGTAAAACATTTTTTAAGCTCTTATAGGTCCTGCATGAAGTTCATACCACCACCTTTATATATTTTTTGCTCAACACATTTTCCTTTCAAACCAACAATAACATACAGAACAAAACATTGTTAAGCCTGCATAGAGCTCATATCAGCCACAACATGAAATGCAATAAAATGACAGTTGACAGATTAACAATTAAATGAGCTTCTATATCTGCTGTATCTAATCTGATACACACATATTTAACATGATTTTCTTACCTTCACTTTTTCAAAATGAGCAAATATATCCATGATTCAGAATTCTTGTGGCTCACTGATTGACAACGTCCATGTTGGATGCCTCAAATAAAAGGTCCCCTGGTGGTTTATCTGTGTACTACATGTATCTGATCGTATACATCAGGGTTTTACACTGATGATGTAGAGCTCTCTAAAACTCATGGTTCAAATGTAATTCACTTGGTGTTACAGGGTTAACACATCTTTTGTTGTTTCGACTCCACATCGCTATGTTTAATCTAATCTAAAATGTAGGAATTGTAGCCCATTTCTTTGATGAATGGTGACTAAAGAATGACTGTTTGGTCTTCATCAGTTAGACACATGCTCAACAGCAGTGAGGTCAGGTGACTGAATTTGCCCATCAAAAACATTTTACCATTCCACTGTAAAACCTCTCTATGGCCAATAAATAAATAAATAAATATGCACTTGTGAATCTATAAGTAGTCATTATAGAGAACAGACACACTGGAAGTCAAGGTAAAGAAATGTCAGCTTGTACATTTATTTTATTATTCACAGGTGAACACAGCAGAGGCATGGAGTGTTTCATATCCCCTCGGGGGCACATTCAGCAGGGCAAAAATGTCAACCAATGATCAGAAATAGAAATATTTTCATGCGGGAGGCCACATATATGCCCCCCGGAGATACATCGCTTTTTTTCTTTTTTTCACCAACACAGTTTTCAAACCGATTTCTATCGACTGGAGTCAATATTTACTTCTATGTATTTATTTATATTTTTTGTAACGTGTGTGTATGTGAGTGTGTGTGCGTGGAAAGCCTGGTTGGAGATACAAAGTTTCACCAAATCCGACAGGCCAAAAAAAAAGCACAGGACAGTACCTGGAGACTGAAAGAGCTTTAGGATGGGTCACGCACTAAAATGAGAGAGAGAGAGAGAGAGAGAGAGAGAGAGAGAGAGAGAGAGAGAGAGAGAGAGAGAGAGAGAGAGAGAGAGAGAGAGAGGGAAAGCCCTGTGGTGATGTACCTCCCTCACTCTGTACGCACTGTACACTGACATGCTTTAGACAGGAAGCAAGGGGTGGGTAAGTAGGGGGGGGGGGGGGGGTTTCAGCCTCGGTCAATGGTGGAGTACGTTTATCTCCACCTGCTCGTCTTCCGGGCCTCTCAAGCTTTAGTGTGGAATTACCCAAAGGAAAGGTTTACATTTGACAGGATGAAAGAGGACGTGAGATGCGTCCATTTTCACACAGAGGGATGAAAGAGCAGAGCAGAGTTCCCTTCAAGTGACAGCTCAATCCACGCGGCTGTCTTCCCTTTGGAGAGACAACTTTTCATCGAGTCAGACTGTGCAGCCGCTCGCTCATGAAAGCCAGTCTCATTTCCGAGTCTGTGTGTGTGTGTGTGTGTGTGTGTGTGTTCGAGTGACATCGCCTCCAATCTCCATGGCGATGATGTCCCATTCAGTCAGGCACCTGCTGGGATAGGAGGGAGGGGGAGGAGCTGGGGGGGGTTGAGAGGGTGGAGGGGGGGGGGGTTGTTCAGTCCGTCAGTCAGTCAAGCAGGACAGAAAAGCATCAGAATGGCCGCCGCGCCCCTAGCCCAGGTGTTGGCGCGTTTTTGAAAAGAGTCAGACATCCGAAGAGATCATTCAGCTCCATTTACCTTTTTCCGAGATCACCCAGGGCGCAGCGACTCTGGGTGAGACCTGGGTTACCGTGGCAACGCATGCCGACGGTGATGAGCTTGTGCATCTGTGTGTCAGCCGTGGGGGAAAAAACATTCAGCTTAAGACAAAAAAAAAAAAAAAAACACTTTGCAAGAAGCGCTCGTCTAAAAACAAAAAGACTCAATTCATGTGCGATGCTGGGAAAGTGGTTCTCCAAGAGAGTCAAGACAGTCCATGAGAGGATAGATTTGGGGGAAAGGGGGGGGGGGGGGGTCCTCGAGTAAACTCCGGGAGGTCCCAAACAATTCATTCTCTACACATTTAATTTGACAGGAAAGATCCCAGTCAGAGAGTGTACAAGAAAGACAGATGGTTATACAACTGAATACAACAAATAAATATATTCACACAGATCTGGGAATTGAGCGACATTATACAAAACAATGCTCATTAACTGTCAAATGAGAAGACATTAACAAAGTCCCTTTACTACACACACTTTGACACAGTTGATCACATGAAAACACTGCACCATCAAACTCAGCACGGCTGCATTTGAATAGAAATTAGAGATTTTGTGCTTATATCAAGCTGGCAATCTAATATCAAAGGTACACTCAGTGGTAGGCTAAAGATATCCTGTCTGACAGTACTACATCTTACCTAAAGGATAGGTAAGATGATAACTCATTTAAAGTGAGACTGTGTCATATTTGAAAGAAGATTTTTAACAACATTCTTCCTCTTAAAAATGGAAACTTGAATTCAGAGGAAATGTAACGCCCCCTAACTTTGATTCAATACACAATAGTGTTTGTTTCTAATACAGCCTCACTCTCTGACCAACGGCTAACTGTGGCTAACGTTAGCTTGGTTGACTGTGACATATCTCTACTTGTTCTCCTGTTAAACTATGTGTTAGTATGTGTTATTATCCCAAAAATATCTCTTGTGGCCAGAGTGGCATAGTCTTGACTATCGTATGTCTTTGAGTTGGTCTTGAAGATAAAACACAGCGGGGGGAAACGGTGTAGCTAATTGTAGCTTAAAACTGAATAGCCTAATTGTTATAATTTGTTGTGATGAATGTGATTACATTTTATCATGATAACTGACAAAATTCAAGCCCATATAAGGAACACTTGCATGTTTTCGACCCTTCATTTGACATGTTACCCACAGTAAGAAGTTTGTAAGCAGTTTGATTTGTGCACACAGAACAGAGATAGTGTTTAGCCTAGCTTAGCACAAACATTTATATCTATGGAAACCTCAAGCCTTCAATAAACTCCCGACAGTCTTATGAATTATTTTGTTCACTTGACAACATATTCAACAGTCCAACACCTCTAATAGTGTTAAAAGCTAGGTGAGCACAGAATTGAATTAGCAGCTTAGCATTTTGCTCTGCTAATAACAGTCAAGAAGATACAACTTCAGCTCTAAGTGCTACTAAAACCACAATGTTTTGTTATAACGTATGTGTAAATAAGACCATTTTAGGGTTGTATGAAGGTGTCGTTTCCCCTGTTTTTGATAGAGTCAAGCTAGCTGTTCGATTTCCCCGCACAACACAGTACTTCTAGTCTCTGTGCTAAGCTAGGCTACATACAGCATAAATACATGCTACATATCAACTGATGCACAAACATGAAATTGATATCCTGCCATTTGTCTCAGGATAAAATTACAAGCACGTATAAGTAAAAAGTGTATAAATACCTCAGGAATATAGAAATAAACTCTTTTAAAGGGTTAGTTCACCCAAATAAAAACACATTTTCTCATTTACCATTGTAGGCTTTTGGGGCTATTGTTAGCAAAAAAATATTATTAAAACTTGTAATAGTTTGAGAAAAAAAGTTGTAATATAATTTAAAAAAGCTGACATTTCTGCACAGGTTTTGAGGAAGGGTATAGTTTTCATAGGAATAAGTGCTATCGATGAATAGAGAAGTTGCTTTTGCATTTTTAAATGTCATTTTCCAATAAAATCAATTTATTGCGTTAAAGCAGAGGCAGAGCTCTCAGAGACAGATATCCCAAAACCTATAGATACCACTAGTGATAAGTGAGGAAATATGTTCTTTTGCAATTTAGGTGAACTTAGTTGAAGCCAACTGCTTTAAAGGAAGATGTCTCAGTACATATGTGGCATGTGTACAGTGACATTCAGTACATTCAGTTTTTTTCTGAGGGTTTTTTCTCTCACTTTTTAGATGTATCAGCTCTTTCTGACCTGACTCGCCTCTGTGCTCCTCTGATAGATTTCTAAGTGAATGAAAGTCTTCATCAGTGCAAAAAAAAAAAAGAATGGCAGGAGGGAAGCTGAAAAGGAAAATGCACCACACTATTTAAAAAAAAAAAAAAGAAGCTACATTTGTAGAGGGGACTTTTCCTTTAATTTTTGTTGAACCCAGTGTAATAGACTGAAAGCAGGGATCCAAGAAGCAGAGACAGTCAAGGGCAAAAGCTGCAGGAATTTCAGTTTAGTGACTGTGACTGTGTGTTTGTGCATCTTTGTTTATCTGTGTGCATGACTGAGAAATGGTGCAGAATGAGTGTGTGTGTGTGTGCGTGTTTGTGAATTAGAAATCGAAAAAAAGGACAGAGCCTGTGTGTGTCTATGTGTGTGTGTGTGTCTGTGTGTGTGTGTGTGTGTGTGTGTGTGTATGTGTGTGTGTGTGTGTCTTTGAGCGCCGATGCGTCAGGACCTACAGAGTGTGAAATGGAGCAGGGAGGTTCAGGCTTCAGCCGCGACACTGCAACACACACAGTCACTCACGAACACACACATTCATCTCTCTCTCCGTCTCTATCTCTTGCTCACTCACCCCTACACCCCCAACTCCTCTCAATTCTCTTCTCCCTGCCTTCATTTTCCTCTCCTTCCCTGTTTTTCCCACTTTCATTTTCATCCCCATCCTGCTCTTTCCTCCCTTCTTCCCCTTGCTCTTTCCATCTTTTCCCACTTCCTCTATATCTCTCCGTCACCGCTTTATTCCGCTGCTTTATCTCTCTGGATAAAGCTATCCCTGCTGTGGAGTTTGTTTTCCCCCCCTGCTCTGCCTTTATCTTCCGTTTGGATGCCGTGTATGTGCAGTAGCATGGAGAGAGAGACATAGACGGAGAGAAAAAAGGAGAGAGACAGCATCCCCATGTCAGGCCAATGATGGATTAGAATACTAAAATACTAGAGAGAGAGAGAGAAAGCAGACACAGTAGACGCTCAAATCTGACATGGTGTGTGTGAGTGTGTGCGTGCGCTTATGTGCGTGTAAATCTACTGCACGGTAATACGAGAAAAAAAAAAAAGAGCAGTTCTTTCCGAGCACACACACATAAAAACACACACACACACACACCCTCCTTCTCTATTCCTCTCTCACCCTGGAGGCTTTCTTTCTCTATCTCTCTCTTTCTCTGAGTTGATTTAACGCATGGCTTCTCCGCTTGTTTATTTCAGTACATATTAATGTAAATCACCGGTGTCCACTCTCCTCTCTCTCTTGCTCTCTCTCTCTTTCTCTTCCTCTCTTTCTGTCTCTGTCCATCCCTCTTGTCGTCCTGCCACCGGGTGTCGGCCCCGACGACAAACAGCCGTGGCAACAATTAAAATGAACAACAGGGCCCAGTAAAAGGCCACTGCTCCGGCCCCGTCGGCTACGTCAATCAGACGTCCGCCCTCCCCTGCTGATCTCAATTAACCCTCACTACTGGGTGGTAGGAAGAGGGGGTGTGGGGGGTGGTTCTGACCTGGCTATCTAAGTCTGTGTAATGTAGGGGGGGGAGAATGCAGGGAGAGATCTGAGTTCAGAGGAAGCTGCTCTTCATCTTTTGAGGTGATTTAGTCTACACTATGCTCACTTTTGTCCAAATTTAGAAGAGAGGAAAAGCTCAGTAGCCGCTAAACATATTGCAATATAAGCACAGACTGCTACCGCCCTTAAGCAAGGCATTGATATGTATGAATTATTATGTAAATGTAGAATATACAGCATAACCTCTGATTGCTAACCAAGCTCAGCACAGCAGGGAGCGAGGAGTGACAACAATAACTTCACCCGTATGGTAACATAGATTCAGAGCTTACAGGTGGATGCTGGGTGGAAATGCTGTGAACAGCAGCGACAAAGCTTCCAGGTGAGCAGTGTGGCAGGAGGCATGCGGCAAAGAGTGAGCAGAACGCTGCCGGATTAAGTCCAGCACCGTGATCAAAAGGGTGCACTGGATTTATGTTGCAGTGAGAGGAGGATGTCATGTGAGTGTCAGGGTAAACTCAAGATGACTGTTTGAAGTAGCTTCACTTCATTTGTTTAAAAGAGGGTGGTGTGTTAGTCTCCTTGTGAACTGATGATTTCAAAGTCAAAATTGGCAACTTTTGTCTATTCCAGTAATGTCTTAAATTCCCTAAGAAGCAAAATCAGGCATTGATTATCTTTTTAAAAGTGAAAAGAAAGTGGCATGGAAAAGTTCAACCAGGCTTTCAATTAAAATAAGTGATGCTTGATACTTGTTGACATATTAACTACACACATTTCTATGAACTACTATAGCTAGCACTGGTCTGTCTCAATAAGGCCATATTCAGACCAAATCAGATTCCCATTAATTTGGATGTGGGTTTGTAGTGTGTTTCGGCTGGAAAGTTGAGCCAGAGTCAACTTCTGGAAATACACAACCTGATGTCACTATGGCTGAAGGCTTGGCCGATCACAGCCAGAGATAAGACTGATCAGAGCTAGACCCAGCCATGAAGGAGTACAGAGATGCTACTAGGAAAAGAGGAGGACATATCTATTCATTTGATAATTTTAAAATTAAATTTAGGCTTAGTTCAGGCATGTCCAAACCATTCCATGCAGGTTTTCATTCCAACCAAGCCAAGACCAAACCAACCAACCAAACTGAGTACTGGGGGCTTGACTCATTTTATCAACTATTCTCAGTCTTCAGACAGTTGATTGGTTGAATGGTGTGCTCTTGATTGGTTGGAACAAAAACCTGCAGGCTCTCTGCTTTTTATGGAATAGTCTGGACATTGCCTGGCTTCGGTGTTAATGAGAAAGCTGATGAATCAGATGAATGAAACTTTGTTTTCCGTGGTGCACCACAATGCCTTTGGTCTCAATTTGGCCTCACTGTTCAAGCTCAAAGTTCAAGTTCAAAGTTAAACTTGATGCATAAAACTGGTGCAAATTTATTTTGTGGACTTTAAAATGAACTGATGTCCCTCCAGGATTTTTGCTGATGTCTCCAGGCTGTTATTCTATCTAGCATATAAGATACATAACCCAGTCCCTTTAAGAATTTGAGATATTTCATTCAACCATGTTAAATGCAGCCATGGCAGTTTTCAACTTGGACCAATTTATGACTTTCCCAAGTTAAAATGACTTTTTTTTAGACTCACTGATGTGAGTCCACTTCAAATAAAATGATCAGACAGAGCTGTGTACAGTCTCCAACAAGCTCCACCAATTCAAAACAAACCGTTTCGACTATTTTTCTCAATTGAGCCATCTTTAAGCATATACCTGAAATCAGCTCTGGCGTTTATACCACACAGCCTGAGGCAAAACTGTACATTTAATTTAGTGTCTAGTCATTTTCACAGACTGCTGCACAGACTGCTAACCTGAGCCTACAAATTACACCTTCTATACTAAAACTTCTAATCATTTTAACTCTTATAAAACAAATGACTTATTAGGATTGTTAATGAGCTCATTAAGCAGTTAACAGTTTTCCCTCCACTAATTTAGAACTTAACATTACATATTCTTAGAAAAAACAGTTGAAAAGGAAAGAAATTGAAGTGTTTTGCAATTATCACTTGGAAACAGCAAAATCCTGGTGAGTCTGAGATAATGACATGAAAAAAGGGGAAACTACACTAGAAACACATTGTATTATTAATAAACACCCATACAGTTAAAAGATAAAGGCTTTTGTTATTGTATTATTTGTCTCATATTCAACAAATTCCATGAGGAGACCAAAACCAAAAATGTGTCAACCTCACTTAGACATACATCTTAATTATATAGTTTAATTTTTTTAAAAGGCTCAGTTATTTTCAAAAGCTGCTGACCACTGTAGTTGTCACTCAAAGAGGAGGAGATAGTGGATTTTGGCAGAATCGGTATCCAACCAATCTCATTCTATTGGAATTCATCAATCAGATGCTTTTTGCTTGGTGACTGGTGTCCCACAAGGATCCATACTGGGCCCACTCTTATGTAGTTTATATATTAATGACTTGGCATCTTTGTTTCCAGAGGGTGACACTCTATTGTATGTACATGAAAACACAAGTAAATGTGTCTAAAACTGTCGGCATGTTCTTCACCGACTGACTCTATGATGTTTTTTTTTTTATAATTATAAAATAAAGTCAATACTTTGGAAGTCTGATTCCAATTTCCAACCTCTAATTCAGGGTTAATGAATCGAATTAGCCAGTTTGATATTCATAAGAAACTACATGTCCACTGAGGCAGCCAAGATGTACATGCACTCAATGATTTTCTCTCACATGACCTGCTGTCTGACAAGCTGGTTACAGGCCAACCACACTACATTGAAACCACTGTAGTATTTTCATAAACAGACACTTCAAACTCTAGACAAAAATAACCTAATAATATCCACCACTGTGCAGTTGTAAGGAAGATATAAAAGCTGCTTGAGTGTATAAATGTATGTCCCCCCCCCCCCCCCATATCATATCATGAGAGGAGTTACAGGAGGGGACTGCATTATTCCACTTAAGAGAAGTGCTGCTTTTAGTCAGTTGGCTTTTTCTGTTCAGCCTCACAGGACTGAAACTATATTCCAACACATATCTAAATGCTGGTTCACTGATAGTCAAATCTGTCAGCACTAAAAACCACTTCCTCTCCACTGTCGCCACCTTAATAATGTCAGCCTGTCTGTGAAAGTGAGCTTGTTTCTCTGACTACTGTACTCGTGTTGTCTGCTGTGGTTTGTGATTCTTCTGTAGCTCTCTCTTTCATGTTTTATCACATATACGGTATGTGTTGCTTGCTTCATGTCTTATATGCCTCTGCACTGCCTTCATGCTTGAACTAATATTTGCTTAACACTGCTTTATGTTGCCCTGTTGCTTGCTTCATGTACTATATCTTTCTTTGGCTACTGCCTGCTTGCTTCAACGTTTAAGCTTGTATATTAACATTTACATCAACATTCTTTAATGAAATATCTATTTTATTAATTCTTGTCATGAGTTGCTGCTTAAACCTTATTTCAATAATTGTGTTTTTATCCTTTTTAAAAAATATATATATACTTTTAGGGAGCGTATCGTAACATCTGGCCAAGGACTGAAGATGAAAACTAATCTTTTGGTTAACTCTGACATATTTACAGCAATACTATTTAATGTGCATTGTCCCTGTCAAATAAATAAATAAATAAATACATAAATAAATACAAAAATAAATACAAGAAAAATGTGCACTGGACTATTTTCAACGGCGGATGAATCAACATTTGGTTTTTCTAGTTGAGTATTTCTGACATGAGGATGGTGTGTATGTAATTGAGTCAAAATAAACTACAGTGTGTGTGTGTGTGTGTTGTGGTAATGAAGCAACATGTCACGCAGTGCAACAGTGTGTCTCACTGATGTGTTTTTAATAGTTTTTGGACAATAACGGAACTCTATGTTACAGATGAATACGATATATCAGGCTCTGATACACACACAATACTTGTTAGTAGGATAAATTCATTTTTGGTTTGGGTCTTTTTCTCGTAATTTTTCAACATATGAAAAATATAGAATTTCACCTCATGATTTTACATTTCATCATCTTGAATCTGACACCAATTATAAAGTGTTTTTTAAGTATTTAACCTCTACAAATATGTCATGACCTGTATCTCTGTGATGGCTCCATGTAAAGCTTAATGAAAACACTTTATGTACATATAATGAATGTTTCATTATAATCAGTATCATCTCTTAGATTACAGTGTCTGATTGCTGTTTATGACTCTTATAGTTAACACTTTGGCAAACTGGTGCTCACAGAACAGCAGCGTTTACTGTTCAGTCTGCTCAATGTTTGAAGAAGTATCTGAGCTGAGCCGACAGAGCCTCGCTCTCTCTTATCGCTGTTCCGCTGATTGACAGACGCTTTGTCTGAGGGGTGTGTTCAGACAGAAAGGCCTTCCAGATTGAGTGTGTGTGTGTGTGTGTGTGTGTGTGTGTGTGTGTGTGTGTGTGTGTGTGTGTGTGTGTGTGTGTGTGTGTGTGTGTGTGTGTGTTTCTCAGCAGTTGTGCGCAAAAGCAGTGCCTGAGGAAAGAGAAAGAGAGGTTAAAGTACACCGCAGACCTGTCACCTCTCTCTCCATCTCTCTCTCTTTGTAGTTTGTTTCCTTAGTGGTTTCACAAAGCAAACACCACTTTTCTCCTTTTTTCTATTTCCTTTTATTCTTTTTCTGCTCTTTCTCTCTGTTTTTCATTGTATCCTTTCTCTCCTTCCTCTGCTCCTCCTCCTCCTCACTCTTTCTCTACTTCCTCATTCCGCATCCCCCGTTCTTCTTTCCTCTTCCTAGCCTTGCTGCTTTTTCAATGTGTTTCCTTCTTTCCGCTCCAACTTCTGCCTATCTTTAATTTCCCCCTTTTTCTTCCCTCCTCTCTTCTTTTATCCTCTCCTTACTTCCTTCTTCCTCCCTGCTTGCCTCTTCTCACTTGGTGTCCTCCCATTCCCTCCGTGTCTTTCTCTCCCCTCACTATTTCTCACTCCATCCTTCTCTCCCTCCCTCTGTCTCCTTGCCCTCCACCACCATCACTGGCGCCCCTGCAGATGGAAGTTAATTTTACATGTTCTCCAGAAATAGGAAAGGAACGAGGAAAAAAAATTAGTGTCAGCAAAAGATTTATAAGACATAGAAAATCAAGAGCCGGCGATTCTCTCTGCTATGTTTGTGCTCCAGGGTCCTTTTTGTTCTTGCAATAGCGCACTATTTCTATCACTGCCTGATACCCCCCCCAAACACACACACACACACACACACACACATACATTTTACACATACACACACACACACCTTCCCCCAGGAGCCTGTCAGATGATAAAGAGATGTTGTCAGGGACTGATTATCAGCCTCCCAACTAAAAACAAGTAAAACATCAAACGCACAAAGACCACACAGGGACTTGGCCTTATTTTTTTTCTTAATTTGTCCTCCATACATCTCTCCCTCGCTCTTTCTCTCTCCCACTCTTTCTCTAACTCTTTTCATTTTGTCTCCGTGTCGGTGTCAGAAGTAGCGTGTGTTTTTCGCCTGCTGGGGAGCTATTTGATTTGTTCTGCCGTTTTAGAGCTCATATTGTTTCTGGTGTGTTGTTTTTATTATGACGGCTTTATTCATATCGCTGCCTGTGGCAGCTTGGGTCCCGGCCCTGAGTCACCGGGGAGGGCGATAGGGACAGGGATAGAGCAATAAAGCAAGAAAGAGCTGCATCGGCTCAATACGTGGCAGGCAGTATGTGTGTAAATGTATGTGTGTGTGTGTGTGTGTGTGTGTGTGTGTGTGTGTGTGTGTGAAATCTGTACCGTATGTGTGGCTGTGCTGATGTGGGTGGGAACGATGAAACGATGCAAGACTCAAATTATAACAAAAAGCTTTACACAATTTCCTTTGCAGTCTTTCTGCCAGATCCCTGCATGCGCGCACACAAACACACACATCACACACTTGGCACTTGATGTTCATTAAACAATGAGAGACAAGTGCGTAATTTGTCATTTCAGCGTGGCTGTAGAATAGGGGCGGCGGCAGGGACAGGTGGATTGCTCCATACATCACCGTGATAAAGTTTGACTGATGCCTCATACATCAACACCCTTTCCCCCCTTCAGTCATAGTTAGGATGACCCATGGACAGGTAAGTCACAACCAGCGGGACAAATCATCATCCGTCAATAAGTTAAAAGAAACACAGACGCACAAGAAGGTCCGACTGCAGCCGCGGTGGTGGAGCACGTCTGTATAAGGTGTTCACATGGGAGCACAGGACTACCACTCACATCCTTTTCTTTGAGCGTCTTCTGACTCATCAGTCACTATGACAACACGTAGGCTAGCGATATGATATGTGCTGTTTTTGCTCCATTGGTCAAATGAAAGAGTTTAAAGTGCTAAATTCAGTGTAGCTGTGGAGTTTGTAAATGTTCATTATTTTCACTGTAATACTTTACCTTTAAAAGTATTGGACAATATCGGAGGGTTAGGGTTCAAGGATCAAGTTTTATTTTTCTATAAAGCATATCCTTATTATCCTAACTTGAAGGCAAAGTAAAATATTTGTAGCCTCCCATATTACATTTGTTTGCTCTTTGGCAGCATAAAGTAGCAACCATTTCAGTTTTCTTCTATGTTGTGAGCCAAATGAAGAGCCTGGAACATGTAGCACAACTGTATGGCTAGCTAGTCAGCTTGAAAAATGTTTTTTATTCTGAGTGAAAAAGATTTTATTTACACAAAAAGCAGCCATTTGCCAAGTGATGAATGAACTGATATAAAAGATTCCAGCAGTAAACAACATACTAGCTATGTTTGTCTGTTGCTAATAGGCTAATATTTGTTTCCTAAAATGTTCGCTACGTTTGTTTGCACGCTAAAGTATGCTATATAGTCCTCAGCATGTTTAGAATAGAAAGAACATGAAACATATCAAACCAGTTGTTTTGATTTGCGAACACTTCCTCCAAGTGTGTTCATGCTAGCTGAGATGTAGCCTAAATTAGCTTCCACTGTTATGCTACATATTTGTAGCAGCTAGTTATTAAGCTAAACCAGACAAACTGTGTGAGCTATAGTCGATTTTTTTTAATAGTTGCATCATCATTTTTTAATGTTAAAATGTTTTTTGTTGTTGTTTTTTTTGCTTCTAGGGAGTTAATGTTGCTGTCAGAAATTGATGATGCTACTCATAATAACAACTACAAGTATGAACAGTTTCTCCATTCCACCTCTGTATGTTTTTATGCTAACACACGTGGGCCAACTATTTATGTGCTAACAACGGTGCAAGCCACTGAAAATAATTAGTTCTCAGTAAGTTCAGAATGGGAAAAACAGGAAACTTCCAGTTGTTATGACTTGTTAACACTTCCTCTAAGACCTCCACTGCTAGCCTTGGTGAATGTCAGATAAACCAAAATGTAGCCTAAATGAGCTTCCATTGTTATGCTAAATATTTGTAGCAGCTAGTTATTAAGCTAAACCAGACAAACTGTGTACAAACTAGCCTATAGCTGCTTTTTCAATAGTTGCATCATTTCGTACTGTTAATATTTATTAATTCAATATTATTCATACTTTTGCCTCTTGGGAGTTATTGTACCTGTCAGAAATTGATATTATTATAATTGTAATAACAGCTAGCAGGCAACATCACCATGTTCAACTGGTATTTATGTGCAAACCCCTCAAACCAAGACATTTCTCCAGACCTATGAGATTAACAGCTACATTATGCTCATTGGTCGATGGCAGCATGTGAACACTCTAATACGACCGGCTCTCCTCTACTCCTGACAGAGACGCACCACTGCAGCTGCACTCAGATATTAAACAAAGTGCCATTTTCAATTAAAGCGGGAGGGAGAGAAGCGAGGAAAGGAGTGGGGAATCAAGGGGATGCTACTGACAAAAGGTGAAGTCCGTTTCTTCACTACGTTTCTTATAATTTTACAGCAGTCAGTCCAGGATTGTTGGCAGGTCCAGTGTGTGTGTGTGTGCATCTCTGTGTGTGTGTGTCTTCTCTGTATCCTCTGTTCTACCCCCAGCTGAGGCAGGCAGATAGAAGCAGGAGCAGCAGTAGGATGGGTTTAGGGGGGCGAGCGGTGAGGGACGCAGCCCCTCCAGCCACAGAGGAGCCCAGGTTAGAGATGGTAGCCCTCTCCGAGTACTGCGGGATGACGTCAAACTGGCCACCTTCATCAGTCTCCTCCTCCATCTGCGTTTGTAATTCCTCCTCTTCCTCGGTCTCCACCACCTGACAAGGAGGAGACAGTGTGAACGAAATTTGTCAGGGCATTTCTCAGCTATTAATTCAGGATATTTATACATTGTAGAAAGTTTTTTTTTTTTTTTTAAAAAGAGCAGACACAAGCTGGAGAATTTCTCAGTTCTTAGATGTGAAGTCAAATAAAATTCAGGTAACACACAACATTGAGGGACTAAACAAACAAGGACAGATTGAACCAATCCAATCCAACCCAACAAATCCACATTACACAGACAAGATGTGACCTGGATGGTATAGTGCTGATTTCCAGGGCTGGTAGTATTTGTATATCATGAAATAATAATCATATGCAATCTTATATACAGATGTATGGAGATTATCTGATTCTGCTTCTATTTTGGCTTTAACCAACCCTGAGCTGAGTTTTGCCACGTTCTCGTCTACAATGTGGAACCATTGGGGTTATAGCCTGAATGCACATTGTGGAATGTCATCCTTAGATATTGTCTGTTTATTTATTTATTCTTTCTCTTTCATATTCTTTCTTTATTTTATTGTGATATGGACCCCTCCATGAGCTGCATCCTTAATAAAGTTTTGAATTGAATTGAAAAATCTCTGCTCTTTGTGGGAAGACTCAAACAGTGATGAGACATCCATGAATATTAGAGCTTAGTTAAATCAACAATAGCAACAAAAAAAAGCAGCTGAGGAGGAAGTGGAGGGATCTGCATTAGCAAACAGCACAGGTAGTATCAGTAACAGTGAGTGGTGTTATGAGTTATAAACATTGGGCATTACTATTCAGCTGGTAGTCAAATAAGTCAGTGATGGTAAAGCATAAATAAAGCAGCTTGTGACTTAATGCAAACCCTATTTCAGGGAGGGAGGGAGGGAGGAAGGGTTGTTGTGAAATGCAAGAAAAGTAAGAGTAGCTTTAATTATAAATGGACTGTACGTATTTAGCGCTTTTCTAGTCTTTCAACCACTCAAAGCTCTTTTACACTACATGTCACATTCACCCATTCACACACATTCATACACTGATGACAGGAGCTACCACACAGCATGCCAACCTGCTCATCAGGAGGAAACTAACACATTCACACACCATTGGCGCAGCCATCGGAAGCAATCGCCCAAAGGACACATCAACATGTGACCTGAAGGAGCCGGGTATTGAACCGCTGATCTTCCAGTTAGTGGACGACACACTCTACCTCCTGATCCAGTCTTTTTTTCTAACCTTCACCATACAAGAGTTGCTATGTTCAGATATTGCAGAAATAATTCATTTTTAATAATCCCAATAGAGATTTAAAAAACAATTTTCGGAGACTTTTAAGTGTCAGAGGTGTACAAACTAATTACTAAACTAAACTAATCATTCCTCCTTTGACGAATCATGTATCTTATTACATAAGTCATTATATTCTTCTTATACAGTATATGTCACTTGGTTGTGTTTTGATTTCCGAGTATGTTAAAATTTAATCAAAAGCAGTCTTTGTTAAAAACTTTAAAGCTGTTGCAAGTATGATTCACTTCAGTGTTAAAAGTGTTGAAGATGCCCAGCTGTTCCTCCTCAATAATATGCATCAACATCTGGAGAAGCCCAAGGCCCATGCTAGGTTATGTGTGTAGATTGTTACTGTGCTGATAATAACATGTCATCCTATCCTTTCATTGAAATACTGCTTCTGATACCTGCTTGTTTAAGGAGTTTAGTTTGGGGGTTTTTTTGACTGGTGTTTTTGACTCATTTTTTTTTTGGCTTTCCATCATCCAGTCTGACAGCTGCCGAGGCTGTAAACAAGACACTTGCCTTGGTTCAATTTGTATCTACTTCAGGGTGCAGAACTGGATCATGGCTGTGTGAAGTGATGTGATAGTGATTCTGTTCATTTAAGTTAAAATAGATTCTATGTTTAGGTGGGACATTCAAAATACTAAGCATGACCAGCGGAGATAACACCTTCTGTCTCAGCTTAACTTTCTCCAGTCTGCACAGCTATTCTTACTCACTATCTTTTATTGAGAGTCTTGTGACCTTTTCCTTTGATCCTGCTGCTTATTGGTGAGGGACAGAAAGAGCCTGAAGAACATCGTTAATATTTCTTTGAAGATAATTGGAGTGAAACAGACAGCGGTTGGTTCTTTTTCAGGATGAGCACATGTCCAGAGAAGTTCTACACACTGTGTACTCATGTTTAATGTAGTGTGTGTTGCTGTTGTTTAGTACCGTATTCTTCTTTAGACCCAATTTCCACCTGATATTAAACATGCCATCTATATCTGAATATGTTATCTGGATAAGAAAAGATACTTTACTGTATTTTTAACCCTTACATACTGTTTGAGTCAAATTTGACTTATTTGGACATGTGACCGCTGTAAAAAATAATAATGACTTTTTGACCCAAAATACACAAAAATTAAAATATTTTAAAATGTTATACTTTTGTATAGGTGCTACAAATTGTGACTTGTCAAATTATCTCCGTATCTATTGACATGTGTTTTAGTGAAATGAATAGTTAATAGTTTTAATAAGTTAGTAGTTATGAGGATTTCTATGTATGATGTAGCAGTGAAGACTGATGGCTGTAATGGTTATACAATAAACCCCACACTTCCATAAAGTTATAAAATACATTTCCATCATTATTGCTATGTTATATTTTCATGTCTTAGGTAAAAAAGGACATGATATTGTGTGATAGGAGATGTTTAGTGGTGTAAAAGCTAAAAAATACACTCTCTGCTCTCTGAAACATGAATCAAGGTTTAATCACATTTATTGATCAGTCAGATCCACTATTGATGCTTTCTAAACACATCTGTGGTTCAACATTTAGTATGGACACTAGCAGATTCTTAGACAAGGGGATTCAAAATTGACCCAGAACATACTGTGAGGGTGTAGGACAGTGGTCTCCAACCCTGCTCCTGGAGAGCTACTGCCCTGCATGTTTTAGGTATCCCCCCCACTATAACACACCTGATTCTCATAATGAACTCGTTATTAAGCCCTTGACAAGCTTCAGCTACTTAATAACGAGTTCATTATTAGAATCAGGTGTGTATTAATTATCAAATGTTCATGTGTTGTTTCCAGTTTGACTTCAGTGATCCTCATTGCTTTTTTAAGCTCTAAATTATGTAATTATCTTATGCAGTCACTTAAGCTTTTAGTTATATAAGAACAAGAATGCATATCTCTGTAAATGACCAAATAAATAGGCTGCTGGTATCCATCATGACATCAAAACCTCAGGTCAATACATATTTGATTGCATTCCTTGTGGAAATGTAACATTTAAAACAAGGAGCAGTCATCTGTGCTTCTAAATGCTAAGCTGTGAACATCACGTGACTCTTTTTTTATCCTTTTTTTCCCCCCCCTCTCGCTGCCAGAGCGGATACTCAGCTTTTTGAAGTGAAACCTTTCAATTTCTGGAAAAATCACTTTAGAGAAACAAGCGAAAGCTCCTCGTAGAGACAAGACAAGCAGCTGAATGACGGACGGATGAGTGGATGTGGAGTAGGTGTGGGTGGAGGGGGTGGAGGGGGGGGGGGGGGGGGTTGCGAGGTAGAAGGTGCAGGGAAGTCTTCGGGATGCAAGATTGAAGCAACTTAGAACAGAGAGAAAGAATGAGTAAAAGAAGAGAAGGGAGGACTAAGAAAAGTACAGAAGGAAGTAAAAACAGGGGGAAGGAGGGGATTTGGGGAAAGAGGAGAAAGAGGGTGGGGGGAGACATATGGGCATGAATAAATTCATACTAATGAAGCCTGACTGATGCACTGCTTCCAACCAACACCTCATCTAATCCGCTCACTGGGAGAGAGAGACACAGACGGACACAGAGAGGGAGAGCGAGCGAGCGAGCGGAGGAGGGCAACCAAGGAAGAGAGAGAGTTGGAATCCCCTCTTGTCTGGCGGCCCAGATTATCTCTGGCAGTGAGGCATGCTGGGAGCCAGAGAGCCTCAGCCATGGCAGATTGTGGTCTGGCCAAGGTTACAGTAGCCAGCACCGCGATTGGATTGGACCACATTTAATGGTCAGTGTGGGACAAGGGCAGCCAGGAGTGTGTTTGCAGCACATTTCTGCATGTCTGTGTGTGTTACTGCGTGCACATTACTGGGCTGGCAGACTCACACATGATCCGATACGAGCGAAATCAAAACACTGCAGGGCCGAGACTTGTCCGTGTGTCACATGTGACGTCTGATTAATTGCTACAGAGAAATTAGACAGTTTGAACATTTCTTTGGTTTAAATTAAGGTCTGACCTTCACCACCAGTTTTACTTTGAAAAACCCGACACACTCATATTCATTAAGACCTTTTATCCACGATGAATACTAAATCTAGAGGGAAAAGGAGGGAGACTGGAAGGAAATGAAAGAAATAAAGTGGAGTCTCTGCTGAGTTGTGAGTTCAGTCACAGACTAAACTGAGCACAAACACACAGACACACTCCCTCAGGCGCAGTTAGTCCGTCCGCTGCTAACTAGCTTACCGCTAAAGTACAGTTTGTACTTTGGCTGTTTGGGGTAAATGAACACACAGTCACACTATGTGAAAATTCGCTTCATGTTCTGTCAGTTAGGTGATTATTCTCCATAATTTCTGTTTTCCTCGTCCACATGTGTTTGGCAGCACTGTGAACACATACACTAGCTGCTCTGCTCTTATATTCCTGTCTGCTCATAGACAGCAGAGGGTTTTCTCTACTGTTAAACTGCACTTGGAGTTTCTGCTATTGACCACAAATGTTGCCAAATCAGCCAGGACTGAAATATTAAACAGGAGCTATTATTGCCCATTTCCAGCTCTATATTTTCATTCCAGGACTCACATACTGGCACTTCATGCAGCCCCTCAGTTCAGCCTCTGTCTATAACAGGCAGTTCAAGCTCCTGTCTCTTTAAGACCACCGTCCTGATGAGCCCACACACACACACACACACACACTGAATTAGCAGAGCATTAGCAGTGCTAAAAACCAGCTGACACGACAAAGGATTGATATATTTAGAGCTCTTTGTTCCGCAGGTCAGTTATACTACAAGCAGGTACAGCCACAGTGATGATGATGATGATGATGATGATGTTTGATGAAGAGCTGCAGGCAACCAGCACACCTCCAACAGGTAAACTACTTATTATACTTTGCCCTGCTGTGTAATGGAGTCATGGCTCAGTATGACTACTCCCACAAAAAAGAAAAAATGCCATAATGTTAGCACAGATGACCATATAAAGAAATCAGTCACAAGCTGACATCAGCTCGGGCTGACAGTAGAAAAAACCGATGGAAACTGAGCGTTCAGAGCAGCCGGTGCTTCTTTCTCACACTGATCACTTCTACGTTTATCTCACTATTTGACACTACTGGCTACGTTTAATATGAACATCCAACATTGTAACTGATTGATTCTACCGGGCACAATGTGGCACGTTTCTGAAGTACGCCAGAAGTAACTCTCACACACATATAAATATGAGTCTATTTTCAATATAAGAGGCTTCAAAGCCCCGTCAAGCACCACATAGCAGATTGAGCTGGACAAGGAGTCAGACACAGAAACAGCATAGAGCATCCTGTCAATTTTCAAAATAAAACAACCCATGGAGACTCCAGATCGTATTCAGCAACAAACGTGAATAACACTGAAAAATAAAGACCATTCAACTACGTAGCCCACTGACACACAATGTCAAGAAATGTCCCTGTACATTACATGTTTATGTAAAAGAAAAGAAAGGATATCATACAATATATCATTATCTGATTTTAGCAAATGTCATGATTGTATTGGCCTAAATAATCCAGTAGTTGTTAGGCTGTAAGTCTGAATAATACATCACTTCACAAGCAGTAAACAAACATATCAATTAACAAAAACAGCTTCAACATTTGATTAAGGTCTGGGCCAACTGCCATATTAATCATGACACATTGCTAAGCACTTTTTCTCCTTTATTCTGCTTCATTAATCTACATGTTGGGATTAATCATCTCTTTCAATTCATGTTAGAGTCCAACACGAGCTGTTGAGTCGTGGATAAGTCAACCTGTATTCATGAAGTCTGTGCTATCATCGTGGCCTCAGGAGCTGCCGGATCACACTGTTAATCTTTTGAAGGCTCGCCAAAGTGCTCCGAGAACTTTTTGCCCGAGAGCGACTCCTTTGATCTTCAAATCAAATGCTGACTCACTATTGTGTTCCACCGTTAAGAGGTATGACCTTCTATGACAACCGTCACTGACAGGCTTTCTGACCCACCGAAAAGCATTACTGGCTGCATAAATGATACAAGTTAAATGGATTGTGAACCCAACTTTGTGTTTAGGAGTGGAGTCTAAATATGTTGTCGGTTTCCAACCCTGAACTTTTGACTCCAAGATTGAGACACATTGGTGATGGGAGGAAAAGCTGCTCTCTATCTGTCACTGTGCTGTCAGTCGGCTCTGACACACACACACACACACACACACACACACACACACACACACACACACACACACACACACATACACACACACACACACACAGAAAAAAAAGACAAACAAAAGTAAGGAAGCAGTATATGCTAGTACTGATACAGTTGAAAGAATAAGTCAACTAATTTATTCCTGCTTTTTTTTCTGGCTTTTAATTACAGACTTTTTATTATTTTATTTATTCATTTTGATATGTTTATCTGCTGTTGTTTTATTGTATTGTATTTTATATTTTTATCCGTAAAGCAAATAGTTATTATTTGATAATGATAATAATAATAATAATAATTATTATTATTATTATTATTATTATTATTATTATTATTATTATTAGCCTATTATTATAAATGTGTTGTGTTTGTTATGTACATTGGGATCTATTTCAATCTATTGAAATTCTTTCCTTCTTTCTTTTTTTCTTTCTTTCTTTCTTTTCCCCCCTATAGGTTTGTCACTGTTTCTAAGGGAGATGAAAAAAACAAGGACATATGATTATTTACTTTATTTATACATGTGTAATTGAGTTTAATGACCAAAATAAAATAAACTATATTATATAATATAATGTGTATTATTAATATGACACGATATTTTTATTAATATAACATAATAATAAAGTCCCTTTTATACTACCTTTGAATGTCATAATTTAAAAAAAATCAAATTACTTACTTACTGGTCACATTATGGCAAATATCTAAACATAACATCTAATCCCTAACTCAGTGCTGTCTGAGAGAGAAAAGAGAAAGATCATACGAGTATGAGCTCGCAGAAAAATTAAAACCGAAGGAAAAAGAGTCAAATAAATTAAAGAATATAGTCAAAAAGATTAAAAAGATTAAAACAATCAGAATAAATAAACACTGCTCAGTGTGACAGTGACGAGATGAGCTCCAACCCTAAAAGATAATACAAAAAAGGCCTCGGGATAAAAGTGTGAAAGGTAATCTAAAAAATGTGCAGTGATGAGCTCAAGTGTACTCACGATGTCGTTGTGTTCGGGCAGGTGGTTGTTGCTCAGCAGCTCGTCCTCCTGAACCAGCGGGGAGGGTCTGGGAGCGGGAGGGGGGGTGATGTCGGCAGGCAGGGAGGCGGGATTCTCCATCCAACTGATAGAGTTACCTGCATGGAGACACAAGCCCCGTCACTGCCTCTGTGTGTGTGTGTGTGTGTGTGTGTGTGTGTGTGTGTGTGTGTGTGTGTGTGTGCTGCAACGCTGCATCTCCAGTGGGCGTGAACCTACATATCTATTTGGCAGCTTTATTGTTTGAGTTGTCAGCAGCTTGATAAATCACCGAGCTTTATGGGAAGTGCATCGACGCATCGATCCAGGCTTTAGTGTTTGGACATACAGGCTCAGTGTGTATCGACGGCCTTATTGACAGCTGATGTGATTGAGTGACAGCTGAGGGGGGGGGGGTTCCTACCCTTCGGGCTCCCTCTCTTCACACCTCTCGAGCTTTTGCCGCCGGCTCGCGCTGTGGATACAAACTGTAAGACTCTTATGAATGCTGAGGCTGTAGGATGTACTGTAGCTGACATATAAAGAGATAGAGTTCAGTTCATGCTGTGAACATCACGGCAGGAGCCAGCCACCCCAGAAGATTCAACAGACATTCTGTCAAAGTCATTTTTCTTTCATTAATTCTCTTTGAATTGTTCCCCGCAGTATCTTTGACGGTGATGGTGACACATTAATAAAGGTTTTTTTAATGTTCCTTTATTTTAAACAATATTCATAGAAATATGTTTGCAGTCACATGGCTGGATTAGGACTGGGTGATATGGTCAGAACCAAATATCACAATATTTTTGACCAAATACTTCGATAACGATATTTTGACAATATCGTAGGAATGACTATCGGTGCTTTCACAAAATATTCACACAATGAGATTTTTGATAAAAATTAATCAGTAATGTGGATATAATGACTGAGTGGATAAAGGCAGATAATAGTAATAGTAATGCAGCCTTTAAAAGCAGGAAAAGACTTATTCCATATCACCATATTACCATATTCAAAATCTAAGGCGATATCTATAAAATATCACGATATCAATGTAATATGGATTTATTGCCCAGCTCTAACAGGCATGTGAGCAGAAGGCTTCCCCATTGCAGGAACTTTGGGGTAATTTTACGGGGCCATGACCATCGGTGTGTGTCTCCATAGCAGGAACCAGCCCTGAAGGACAATCTCCCGGAACTTTTACAGTACTTGTACTCCGTGCAGCTCCGAAAAATTCCTGGGAGGGGCTCGAGGTCGACTCGGTGCCGACTGGGTATACTCAAAGCAGGATGTGACGTCAACAGAAAGCGCCAAAATAAACCGTTGCAGAATGATTACATCACCACCTCAGTCCGACGGGTACTACGGTATCAAGGTCCTACTCTGCAATGGAGACACAACAGCTGTAAAGTTCCCGCCTCTTCAATTTTACCGGGAACTTATTTAATGGAAACGAGACTACTAATGGGAGGAAAAAATGTGGTTACCGATGTATATATAAGAACAGATTTATTTGGGAATTCGCACCTTTTTTTAATATTGTGCTATAGTGATGCAAACTCCTAAACAAATGTAATAAAATGAATCGAACTGACACACTGTGGACTGAGGTCTTTGGGGGCCCCTAGAGGTCTGGGGCCCTGAGGCAGTTGGTTACTTTGACCATGTGGTAATTCAGCCTTGACAATAACTGTATGACTGAAATCAAGACTGGATTAGCCTCAGCAAGAACAGTTACCATCATCATTTCTCTGTATTCCAAAACCAACCAGAAACCAACTTCTGCATGGAATCTGATCAAAATGTCACAGATTTAGGGATGATAGACAATAAGTATATTTGTGACTTGTTGAGTGTAGACTCACGCAGACAGCTGTTGTGGGTGAACATGTGCTGCAGTCTCAGACAGTCCTGCCACTGGTTGCCGCTGCCTTCACAGTTGCACCACAGCGACACGTCTGCAGAGCTGTTACTGATGTAGTTGGGGGTCATGATGGTACCTGCATGTCAGGAGGGTCATAGATAAAAAAAAAAGTTAGCTTCGGACAAGTCAAAGGAGCAACATGTTTCATTTATCCTTTATGTTCAGAGATGTAAACATGATAGAAAGAAATATTATCACGGCCAATAAGACTGGCAGACTCTACAGTATGAGCTTCTACACTGGATTTTACTTTGAGCAGCTTGGCAGGAAATCAGATAAATTGCTTTATGGCACAAAACAGAAGGAGGTTACTGTCCTTTTAATTTTAACATTTTAATTATCATACCTAAAATAAAAACCAAACAAATATTTCAGACACACAATTAACAGTCGTGATAACTAATAATAAAATAAATAAAGCCAGTCATTTACGAGCAGAAACAGTGAAATATGGACAGATATGAAGAATACTGCTTCTGTGTGTATTTCGTGTATCTTGAGCTGCAGTCAGTGAGAAAACACCATGACTGAGTCTAACAACAACAAATAACAAAAAAAAAGGCTTTAAATAAAAGAGTTCATTATGAGTAAAGGCACTGATTAGCTTTTTTTTTCCTTGAGTGAGATGAAAAAATGAATGATGTCTCTTAGCTGGAAGTTGGAGTCAGGACATCCTGTCTTTCTGTTTTTTTCCCCTTTTTACAAGTTTCTTGTTATAACTCTTATTTCTCATAAGAAAGCAATACAGCAAAGTTCCTAAAATGTTCAATTATTTCTATATTTTATACAATGGTCTACAAGCCATTAACTGTCTATTTACCAAAGCATAGTTACCATAGTTTTTTCAATTGATGAATGCATTTTTCTACCGTGCAGACCTTCCCAGTCTCCTAGATATTACATTTATATAATATCAATTTGTTTTCTCTATTATGTTGTGTCAGAAAACATTATTGCTTCCTGGATTATAATCACAGGAAAAGTTGTTTTTCTAGTATATAAAGTTAAGGTTCATGTTTAGTGTGTTCAAGGTTGTTGCCATAGTAACTTGCTAATAGAGTAAACACAATCACTGTTGACTTCTTTATTAAACCAAGAATCTTACCAAAATGTGTAAGTGCAGAACCATAAATAGTCAAATAATGCTTCGATAAACCTTCTTAGAAGCTAGAGAAGCTTTAGGTCAGCATTATGTTACAGATACAATGTAGTTTTACAGCCTGCATCTCATATAGCTACATGAGAGCTCAACATCTTCTAACCATCAGTGGTAAAGGAACTACATAATGAAACTACATGTGGGCTACTCTGTTGTAAATATGTGGATTATGTGGGTTGGGCCTTTAAGAAAGCTATGAGCCTTATAGAAAAGTCATCCATCATTGTCAGAGCGAGCAGAGAGCCACTCAACGCTTCTCCATCCACATCTCTTGTCAGCTGTCGTGTGTCCTCACTTTCTATCTTCCTGCTTCTTCTCCTCCACTTCTGCTCTGTCTGATCACCCCATTACCTACATTTCCTGCTTCTCCACCCATCTACTCTCCACTCCAGCCGTATATCCTTCCACCCATCCATTCACATCTGTGCATTATAGCTCTGTTACAGATAACGCATCATATTTAACATGCTGCCAGGTCCTTCGTGTAGTTGTTACTCATTCGTGACAATTTTAGGTTTAACCATAACTTCTTTTCTTTTTATCTCAGTCCCTCTCTTCATGCCAGCCAGCTATGTTTGTGCTGTTGCATACAGCAAGGAGTAATAAAGACAAGCTCATGTACGGAAGTATATTAATGACAAAAGTCAATTAAAATCAAAGTGCCCAAATGAACGTTAATCAGTCTAATTTGGTAATGAATTAATCTACATACACAACTTCCATGTGACTGCCCCATTTAACAAAACATTTTTTATGATGCTGAGCAAATGATGAAGAGTAGAGAAGTGCTTCCTACAAGTTTAAATTACATTTTGATGCCACTTTTCCATCCAACAATATTCACTGATTTCACAATTGAAGTAAAGCTTCTCATGTTTTATTTTTAAAAGCTTCCAAGTAAACAATTTTATTCACATCTTAAATTTTTTAAGAAATAAAGTTTTTGTATTACTACCTATTACTACTCTATTATTAGACGGTTCTAGATTTATTCCCATAACATTTTCAAATATACTATTACGTTAAGGAACATCTGTTATCATAATTAAATATTTGATAAGATAAGCTACTAAGCTACCTAGGTAGTTATCTACAAATCAGTTTAAATTGGGTATAGTGTAGGGCATATAAGTACTTGGAAGGTAAAGGTATATCTATCAAACAGCAGATATACAGTTAGTTACCTAAATAAAAAATGATCTGTTTTTTTGTTCCTAATGGTCTTCCATATATGAAGAAGTAAAAAAAAACAAAAACCCATGCTTTATACATAAAACTAACAGAAATCAATCGGCTGACGAGTAGATTAAACAAATTCTGATTAGAAATCGAAATCAATGCCAAATTGTTCAGTGACCCAGGCTATGTAATTCAACTTTTTGTTCCATCTTTTCTCCATAACAACCCCCCCACCACCCAACAGTTCCCCCTCCCCTTACCGATGAGTCCGGTGTAGGCTCGGAGGCAGAGGCCAGCTGAGTCTCTCAGACAGCCGCTGGCCTTCAGAGGAGACGGCTGGCAGTTTTGAAGGAAATCAGCAAGTCTGGACCTGGCAAAAAACAGAACAACTCAACATCAAACACAATAAGTGGGAAGGAAATTTGGGTGGGTATGTATGTTGGGGTGTGTGTGCGAGCCTGTAAATTTAAGCTAAGGATGTGGGGGTTGTAAATCCAAAACATTTTTTTTATTTAGTACTGACACATTTTTTGCCTTTTTCTCTTTCCTTTCATGATTTCCATCTTATTTTTATATCTGCTCTGATTCAGTGTTCCTACAGTCCTTTTCTCTCCTATTTTATTAAAGGTGCAGTGTGTAGAATTTAGTGGCATTTAGCCTAACAGACTTGGCAGAAACTGAATATAATATTCATAAGTATGTTTTAAATGGAGCATAATCACCTGGAATAAGAATTGTTGTTTTTTTGTTATCTTAGAATGAACCTTTTAATATTTACACAGGGAGCAGGTCCTCTTCCATCGAGACACTGCCATTTTTCTACAGTAGACCAGAATGGACAAACCAAACACTGCCTCTAGAGAGGGCCTTTTGCTTTTTTCATCAGTAACAGAATGAATGGGATCATATGTTGTGCCAAGTATTCACTATTTACCCCATACATTAAACATATTAGACTGGAAAAGCACTTAAACATTTGTGGGATGGTAAAATGAATAGTTGTCTCTTCTTCCTTATCTCATCATCATAGTTATCATAATTATCACCTAAAGACCATCCTGACAGTAAGGAACAGGGAGACACAGGGTCCAAAATAGAAGCTATCAGATTAGTCATCCAGTTCTATTTAATCCTCCTCTGGCAGAGTGTAAGCAGCTTCATAAATAAGACGTGTTTTCTGAGACAGGAGCCAATGATACAAAAAGCTTACATTGCTTTAATGAAGAGTGAGCGACCTAGCTAATTAGCTTGTGAGCGAGCTCCCTTGGAGAACTATTATGGCCATCTAGCTCAAGCAATTTCCTAGCTAATTACCATGTTCCTGGTTAGTTTGACATCTACAGTACCTCGACAGCTAGCTAGTAGTTTACAGCACCACCTGTTACGTACATTTTGCTGCAGCACTTTATGATGTGATGAGAGCTTAACCATAATAATCATTTAGCAAACAATTTAGTTAACAAAGCAACACCATTTACATTTACAGTAAATAATACACATTTTATAGGACCCAGTAGCATGTTACAATTCCATAATAAAACAATAAAAAATAAAACAATACAAATGTGATCAAATTCCCCCATATGTGGTAGCCCATATATTGTCTGGGCCTCATGTCTAACCTGCAGAGGTCGTCCCGGCGACAGAAGCTCTGCTGGTGGAGGCAGTTGGGTTGAATGCCATCCATCTCCTGGTAGGAGCAGGAGGGTACGATGGTTTTCCTCCTCCTCTCACCACACATGGTGTTAGTGCAGGGGCAGAACAGGACGCCCAAACTGTACTCCTCAGGCACCCGCTCCAGGAAGCGTCGCAGGGCTCGGTGACACTTGTGTTGATTGCATCGGTTGGTCTGAGGCACCCGCTTGGTGCAGGCCAGGACGTACTCTGAACGCAGGGAGCCACACTTCTCATACAGACCACAGTCCTGAGCTGCTTTCAAGCATTGGTTCTCACCATCTAGTTGCTTGGAAGGTGATGCTGAGGGGATAAGGAGATGTTTAATTAATAAACATAAAATACCTGTGTGTGTGCATCTATAGTTTGTAGTTTTAAAGAAGTTACTTTGTCCTGAAGGAAGACTCAAAGTGTCAAAGCATCCTCTGGGCTGCATGAATTCTTTCTCTGGTGTCCATGAATACATATATGTATAATATATAAAAAGGAACTGCATCGCTTGTCAAGCTAGAAATATTGGTCAAGGGGAACTTTAGGAGTGGCTCTGGCTCTTGAGGAAAGATCTAGGGACACATATTGTATGTACAAATATTTAGGAATCATCCTCGGGTGTTCAAACATTACTGCAATCTGGCCAGCAGCTGTCAATATTTTCTCTGCACCAAAATGTTGGATGGAACGACTGAAAGACTGACAACCCAATGCCTTGCCCCCAAGGCCAGCAGGGCGAAAACATGTCGTAACTCTCTAATATACAGAGACTTTGGAGAAGACAAATTAAAAGAGACTCAGTCACTAGTAACTAAATCTGTATTGATTGATACATATCGACTAATGGTGTGTTCAGACCAAACACGAAGTGAATTTTTGGTGTGGTGCGATCACATAGAAAGTCATTGTAAAGACATGAGTAGACATGAATTTATACCAGGCGATGCGAATAGATACAAATACATATCAGCATGAGATTAAACTGTTTTAAATTGAGTGAAACAGTTGTGCGTATTGTGGTGCTTTATGAATGTATAGAGAGGAGAGGTTAACAGGAGAAAGACCAGGACACACTCCATCAGACACCGTTGTACAATAACGTATTTTGACTGTTTTGGGCGAGTAAACATGGCGAAATTGGCTTAGTGGGATGGAACGATCCAGAATAGAAGTCCAATACATGTGATTAATAAAAAGATAAACCTGATTGGCAGTTTTATACGTAGTAATGTCAAGCAAGCTAATTTTTCATGTGCTGCAGCTTGACGCTCCTTGTTCCTTGTCCCTAATGTTGCCACGCCCCCACACTCAACACACAATGATAACTAGTCCACCGGAGCTCACAGTACAAATGAATTTAGGAGTTATTTTGAGGTTACATCAGACTCCCTGACTTGCCATATCCCACTTTAACCCCTGGTCTAAACAGACCATAATACATAACTTATTGATTCAGCTATGAAGCTATGAAGCTGTCTGCCATTAAATAATTCATGTGTGACAGTGATGGACAATGACTTCAACAACTGAATCATAACATAGACTGCTTGAGTGACACATGTCAGAGTGTGTTTTACCTGCCACTAACGAGGCCATACGAGTATCCATTAGCGTGTTGTCATAAGGAGATATTTCCAGCTCATAGTCCTCTAGAGAAAAGAAACACAGAAACATTGGAATTAGATTGGAAAGACCAAACAATGAGGGAAAGAAAGCAACTCAAAATGGAAAAACAACAATGAAACTAAATGTGACATCCTTCAAATGCAGTAATATCAGTGTAATCATTAAATGGTCTGAACATTATTAAGATGTTCACAGTTAAAAAAAAAAATGGTGTGAAGCTGGCCGTGTTTATTATGACCAAGAATGGGGCCCAGGACTGAACCTTGAGGCACTCCACAAAACTGTTTTACTTTTTCTGTACGGAACTTCATTGAGGAAACTACAAAGACTTGGTCCAGTTAAAGAGTTTAGAACTCTTAAAACTCCTCACTCCCACAAGAACAAGTCTATTTTCCTTTATTCACTCAATTCTTCTTTTTTCTTTTTTTAAAAACATATTTTCATTTGTAATATTATTATTTAACCTTCTTTACTTAATCTATAACTTCTCCATCTTCTCTTACACACACACACACACACACACACATGTACAGACTCACTAAAAACTATATAGTTTTCTTTCTTTCTTTCTTTCCCCAAGTGAACGCTTTATAAAGGTGGGAGGAAGTAGTAAGAGATGACACACAGAAGAGTAAATAAAATGATGAGACACAGTGATATAGGAAAGAGATATGACAGTGGTGGAAACTCCTTCAATGATAAGAAGACCTGTGAACATGAGTCATCTGCACCATCAACATACAGTATGCTCTTTGATAACAGATCAAACATGGTTAAACTATCGTCACTAGCATGTTGCTCTGTTTGCGTAGCAAATTATTTGGTGTTATAGCTGAGTCTAGGTCGAAATGAAGTCGTTCTGTGTATTTTCAGACAGTTCACTGTGTCAAATTGACATTTACTTCACAAAGATAATTAGGAGAACAAAAGGCCTCCCTCCTGCTTCCCCTGCAGTGCAGAAGGGTCCCTGAAGTAAAACCATCCCTTTGCTCATTCGAATATTCCAGCTTGCCTCAGAGTAGGTTTTTGATTTATACTTCACCTTCTGGTACATGATCAGGTTGTATTGTGCTTTAATTAAATTCCCCATGAAATGTATGTTTACATCCTTTCCAGCACTTTCTGATCTTGAGTGACAGTGAGAAGGTCATATTTATGTTCTTTCCTTCCAGCCACAGAAAGCAGAGGGTTTGCAGTGATGGCTTTGCTAGATCAAAAAGCAAAGGATGACTGGTCTGAGACTTTGACTTTTGTAATGTTTACTATGTTCATCACCATTTCAGTTTAATGTGCTAACATCTCCTGATTAGTACTAAACACAAAGTATAGCTGAGGCTGATTTGCAGGTCATTTACCAAAGTACTGGACAATTTTGACCTCAGGAGGGTGCTAGATGAATTCTGGAAACCATAAATGTCTATACCCAATTTTACACCAATACATGAAAGTTCAATCAACTCAATGTTGAGATATTTTACTCTAAACGCAAAAAATGTCAACCTGTTGGTGGGACAAAATGAAAGTGAAAGTTTCACTGTTAGGATTCATTCTATGGGGAACATGAGTGTCAGTTTGAACCAAAGTGATGGACCAACCGACTAACATTGGCATCCCTAGAGCTACACAGATAGTAGTGAGGCTTAAAACAGACAAATTGTGTCTGAGTCAGCCCACTGTAACTGGACTGAGTGCTGACATTGATTGGTGGCTGTCACTGTCACTTCAAAGACAGAGCTGTGTACATCTGTATGAAGCAAATATATTATAAGCTGAATAAGAAAGTGGATAAGAAGACCATGTTTATATTTCCCTATCAGTCAGTATTCTGCATGCCAAGTCTCCAACAGAGATCAGTCACCCTGCAGCGCCTCATGTTTGATAAGAGCTACTCTACTTGCTCAGGTAGGCTAAGTAATTAATCTTGGAAAACATTTCCTGCTCAGCATTCAAATTAGGAATGTCAGTGATTAACTGTTTATCAGTTAACCACCAAGAGTATTTTTAACCAGGTACGCATGTAGGTGTATAGGTTAATGTGCATACTAGAGTTGGGTACTGAACTCATAACTTCACCTTAGATTATTCAGTGCCAAATTTCAGTACCTTGAGGACTAAGAGTGAGCATGGTCCTTAAATAAGTTTTAAAAACACATATCTACTGACAGACAAGCCTCAAAAGGAGGGCCTGACATTGAAAGGAGCACCAGCCAGCAGATACAAAGAGATGCAACGGATCTATTTTACCAGCCTGCATGGTAACTAGCAGGTAGTTAGCATGGCTAGCATCATTAGCGTAGCTGTGCCATGCTGCTGGCAGGTGACAGGTGGGTTTATGGTGACTTCATAGCATGGATATAAAGTCACACAGTTCATAGTTAGCCTGGCATGTTAAGCTGACGGTCTATCTGTAATAACGGTGTAGATGTTACTTTGTTATTTGGTCATCACCCAGTTGGTGTGCCGAAAGATTGAGACTGATATGATGCCAATCAGTGTGGCAGAGGGTGAGTAACTGAAAGCTCTAGTTTGGTACGTTATGCCATCCAGAGCTACTCTGACTAAACACATTGAAAACACTTTGAGATGAAGAAGGATTAACTAAAAGTCAGGCTAACCAGGGCAGACAAGCTAGCTCTGACCACTGATGGGTGGTCAGCTTTCGTAAACGAAGACTGCGTCACAACTTTTCTTACAAATGAACTTGTTAGTTACGATTAACCGGTGTCAGTGTATCGAAAGTAAAATTAACCGAAACTGACATCCCTAATTCAGAAGTGTGTAACATTAGCGATCGTAGACAGTTTTATTTTAGAAGAGCAGTGTATTTTTGCTTTGAAGACTTTGTTTGGTATGTGTCTGTATGTGTGGATGGTAATCATTCAAACTTGGCTCAGCACCAACATAAAGGTCTAAAATAACTGTAGTACAGTGTTTGAAGATGGCACTGAATTTCCCATTAGAAAAGACTGGAAGCAGGAAAAAAACAGCTATCCTGGCTCTGTCCAAAGTTCAAAATACACCTGCCAACACCAGTAAAGCTCACTAATCACCACGTTGTAACTGGTTTACTTAATTCATACACAAACAGAAATGATAAAACTACATTTTTGTTTTGAAGCAAGCATTTATGTGCTAAAACATTTTTTTGATCATCTACGCCAGTGGTTCTCCAAGTGGTGTCTGGGTTGAAGGGCTTCCAGAGGGTCCCCAGCAAAAAAGGGGAATAATTCATTTTTATCCATTAGTAACACAGTGACGGAACCTGTGACTATTTAGTAACGGGTTTCACACATTTTCTGTAATAAAATATCTAAAAGTAAACATCTTATTTAGGGCTGGGTATCGTTTAAAAAATCACAATACCAGTACCAATCCAAGTACCCGTAAAGTGATACTGATACCAATTGAGTACTTCATTTGATACCCATTACACATTTAGTGTAGCGGGTGTGTAGCGTAGCCACACTTTAGAGCGTTGAGATGGCATCTTGGTTGCTGAACTGCTAAGCACGCTGACTCAAATCCACCACAGCAGACGGGTTGTAGCTGTAGTAGTGGGCCAACACTCCATACAAATAGTCATATTTTCTAGCTCTAGGTGGAAAAAAGGATCCATTGCAGGTATCATTTGAAGGGAGACGTTTTGATACTAATTGGTATCAATTTATTTCGGTCGATACTTTAAAGGTATTGGGTACTGATACCCAGCCCTAATCTTATCAGATGGGGGACCTGGGCCAAAATCTTATCCAATGAGGGTCTAATTTGTGTCATTTTAGTGTACCTAGAATCACTGATCTAGGCTAATCACCTCTTACCTCCAGCTTTGTGCTTGACCCACAGACAAGAGAATGACATCAGTCTTCTTATGTAACTTTAGAAGAGAAATAAGTGTGTTCCCAACATGTTGACCTGTTCATTACATTGTTATTTAAGATATTAAGAAATTATGGATGTAATTTCCTTTCTTACTGCTGCAATTTTTCATTTCGCTTTTGCTACTCTTAAAATGTTCTCTTCTGTTTTTTTTTCCTTTTAATAACCTGAATACATATTTGCACTGAAAGCTTTATATCCATGCAGTACAACTATATAAAAACAACCTTCATCAACCATTACCTCAATCTCTCATCAGTCATTTACAGGAAATCTCATCAACTTGGACAAAATGAGGGCTAACATAAGAACGGTATTACGACACACCCAAAGTGATCATGAGCTAATGTTTTTCAGGGCAGCTTTTGTCCAGTTGTGGAACCCATTAACAACAGTCTTGATTGACTAGTGGACGTTTGTTCCTGCAAATTATTTAAACACACTCCAAAGTACAAACTCAATCAAGAATGCAATGGCATGAAAAGTGTTTATGTATGTAAATCCTATTCCAGGCTATATATTTATGGTAATGACACGCTAGAGCAGCCTAGCAGCGTTAGAAACTGAAGAGTGTGTAATTACACTAATGCTCCGCTGACTAATAGGCCACAGGGGAGGAGGAGTCCGCCGGCTAGTGTTAGCTCACTTACTGATGCACACATCACACCAGCATTCTGGATATGCTACCGTGTGTGTGTGTGTGTGTGTGTGTGTGTGTGTGTGTGTGCGTGTGTGCGTGTGTGTGTGTGTGTGTGTGTGTGTGTGTGTGTGTGTGTGTGTGTGTCAACTAGCCTTCACCTCTATGCGAGGTTGGTTGGGGTAAGGAAACCAGTTTAAATTTAAAATGGAAATTAGGTTGGATAACAATGTTTCTGGATTTAGGGAATAAATGTACAATTAGTTAAGCATGAAAGTGAGAAAGATTCAGCACACAGACAATGTTTCTATCTGTTACCATAGCAATGGGAAGTTGATAACCACCCAGACAGCTTAAGATGTGCCTTAAAACACCTGAATAAATAGTTTGTTATGTAAGTGCACATAAAAGTTGGGTCTTGTCAATGTGTCTCGATATTTGTTATCAATGCTCAACCTACTATATCACATATGCTCACCTGTACTCTGACAACTTATTTGTCAGTAAGGTGTTTCAGGTCCCAAATCTTATGAAAACCAACTATCCTACTGACATGTATTGTGTGTATGAGAGCCTGATATTCATCTGCTCCACATGGTTTGTTGAGTAATACAGTTGCACTGGTTGACATCCTTCCTTCATGACCATGAACACACACACTGTAGTTTATTTTGACTCAGTCCCGCACACATAACTGCTGCCAGAAATTCTCACTAGGATTCATCCGCTGCTGAAAATAGTACCCAACAAATGTACTATTTCCTCCTGTTTCATTGACATTTTCTAAAAACTACAGTACACAGCTTGAGGAAATTACTTTAAAAATATATATATATGTGATATATTTGTGAGCTGTTTTTATAGATTCAACCACTGAGAAGAAAAATAATGCATTTTATTTGTTTACAGTAAGAAAAGCACAGAAAAGTCTAGCCTTATCCTTTAGTGAGGCAATTACAGGTATCGTGTGTGGCACTTTAAGTTTAGTTTGGTCTCTACCAACTGCTGAAAAACATATCTCCACTATGTTCACCGACTAGTCTTTAACTGTCTCTGACTGTGTGTGTGACCAAAATCAAAACATTCAGCTGAAATAAGCTAAAATCCTCCATAGACCTGAAGGGAACTGCAAACCTGTTGATAATTCTCTATGGATTTGTGACAATGAGTGACTCTCATAAAACATTTAGTGCAGCTTTGCAGCATGTGACCATATCCAGAGTGTACTGATTCTGACTCTCTTTATTAATTTGAAAAAACGCTAAAAACACATTTATTAAAAAATTGGGTAATCTGTAGACACCAAGCTTCAACATTATTCTATGTATACATTATTTAATTTAATTTTAGTATATGAATGTGTGTATATGTACATAGAAACATATATTTTGTGTATGTGTGGATTGTTGTATTATCTTTTTTTGTGTATGTTTTATCTTGCCTATGTAAAGCATTTTGTGACTTGTGACTGTGAAAAGCACTCTATACATAAAGTTTACTTTACATACTTACTGTAACCCACCACTCACTAAGTACATACTCCAACCCCACAGGATAAGTAGATATTGGTAATGCATGGATGGGTGGAAAATGAAAATTCTTGAGTGAATCCAATGATTAGAATTTGTTTAAATTTTTTTTTTTTTTAAAGACTTGATATCTCATAATTTTGTAAATAAAAAAATTGCAATGTAGAATGAAAAGGAGCTTAATATGAATTAATGTGGATAATCACTTAAACCTAAATCACAATGTGAAAACCAATTATGTTGCATTGTTCACATTAAGCCTCTCTGCTATACATGACACAGACCTGCTTTCACCACCTCACCCCCAGAGCCGTGACTGACCTGGCAGCAGGCGAACCCTCCAGTATATGCGTAGACACTGCTCCTCTTTGCGGAAGCCACGCTGGCACTTGCATGCCAACAGAGAGCTGTGTTTGGACAGCAGAGCGTCCTGTCTCTCCAGACACTCGGCCGCCGCTTGCTCCCCCAGCGGGGACACCGCCGCGTCGGCGGCGCACAGCTCCAAGCCCCGGTACAACGCCTCGCACTGGGGGTCGACAGAGCACACCCGATGAGCCTCGACGCAGTCGGTGGGGGAGGGAGGGAAGGGGAAGATGGGCGCTGAGAATGGCGACACACCTAAGACAGGAGAAAAGAGATGGAGGGAGATGTGTTGAAGGAAATGTGAAGGTGTAAAGATCAGATAGATCATATTACTGTGGTAGGAACATAACACCATGCTCATACATAGAACCTGCACAATACTCAGACACATTCAAATAATATTCAATCATGATTTCATATAGATACATTTTAACATTGGCACCAACCAGACAACACTTCAGACAGTCACCAAGCACAAAATGGTGTCTGGATGGAATAATCATTTTCCCCTTTCTCCTTTTTTTCCTTTTTCCTACTTTTTTAATCATTAAGCGACATGAACAGCTGCCATCGTGGACATTGTCAGTGACGATTACAGGAAAATGATAAATACAATTCATGACATGAAGATTTTAGATGAGGTACAACTCCATAAAAAAATCAGCGGAAAGGTAAAAGTGCCGAAATTCTCTCTCGGCAGCCAAAACTGAGGCGAAAAGTAGAGAATGTGGAGCAATACTGGAGCTCGTGTCACAGGGCTTCACAGATCTACTACATGAACATAGAGAGATGAGGAAAGATGGAGAGATACTAGAAGAAAATAACAGAAAGAACTGAAAAAAAAACACTCCACACATATACAGTAGAGCTGCTGCTTAACATGGTAGTTGTGTAGAGCTGATGTTTATTCAGCAGGCACTCTGGATATTTGGAGCAAATAAACACAGCATGTAAAATGTGAGAGAGTAATATGAGGCTTCTCAGTCAATATCTATCTATTATTAACTGACATCAGCAAACAATGTGCTAATTCTTCTTTTATGACAGACTTGATTTAATTGTCATATTTTGAGAAAACCTAAGAGATTAACATCATAGACACCTGAATATGACAGAAACACTCATCAACACAGCAATGGATGCATGAATTCATATCAGAAACATTTCATAATACAATGCAGGCAGCAGTGTTAGGAATATTGGAGCATTCTGATGTCCATCTTTTCCATCATGTTTCAGTTCACAATCACTTCTTATCTACAATCATTTACAATAAAGCTTACAGTAGGGCTGAGCGATATGACCATGATTTCATATCCCAATATCGGTCTTTTTATATCCCGATAATGATACCTATCCCAGTATAGCACATTTTAATTCAATTAATAAATACTTGGTCCGTGTTGGCAGCAGCTAAAAGTTAAAGTTTTTTTTGTTTTTTTTAAATTGAGCTCTTATTATTCCTTTACTGTTTTACTTATTATTATATTTGTGTGTGATTATATTGTATTTTAACAACTGTACAGCACTTTGGTTCAACTGAGGTTGTTTTTAAATGTGCTTTATGAATAAAATTGACTTGACTTGACTTAAACGTACTACCAAGAAGAGTCATTTAACAATGTGATCCACACAAAAGATGGACAGACTCCACAACAAGTGATTTGCGTAACAGCGATATAGACGATAGAGCAAAATATAAAACGATAGACATTTTATATATAATCATATCACACAGCCCTAGTGTACAGTATGAACTGTATTTACACCTTAATGTGCAATGAGATTGATCAATACAATTTTGAGAATATATACACTTTATCTATCAAGAGTACATCACATTTTCACAATCATTTCATGGAAAGAGGTAAAAAATATTTTATTCCAACTTCATGGGCGACCGTGTATATATAGTGCCCTCAAAAAGCAATGTTAAATAGTAAATAGACTGTACTTATACAGCTCTTTTCTAGTCTTTTTACCACTAAAAGCACTTTTACACTACATATCACATTCACCCATTCATACACATTCATACACTGATGACAGGAGCTACCACACAGCATGCCAACATGCTCATCAGGAGGAAGCTAACATTCACACACCATTGACGCAGCCATAGGGATCAATTTGAGGTTAAGTATCTTGCCCAAGGACACATCGACACGTGGACTGAAGGAGCTGGGAATCGAACCTCCAATCTTCTGATTAGTGGACAGCTTGCTCTACCTCATCAGCCACAGCTGCCCCTGATTATTGGTATAATTCATGGTACAATAGCACAATACAATACTCTTAGTGATGTGTGACTCCACACCTCCATACAGGATGATGATTCAGTACCTGAAATCTCAATGCATTGCTTATGATAGAGCAACTACTACTATACAACTAATATACTAAGATATGATCACTGAAATTCAACCTACTAGTAGGTTAGAAAGCCCCTACTACCCCATATCTATGGGGCTTATGTGTGCTGATTACACCTATTTAGTAGAATGATAACAGTCAAATCGGGTGTATATACAGTGAATGAGGGTTAGTGAGTGTTGTTGGATACTATAAAGTATACACAGAGAGGATTTCCCAGAACAGGTCAAAGATGTGATTCAAACCAAAATGATGTGCTGTGCAAACAGACTGGAGCCAGGTATGAAGATAAAGAACCATAACCCAGTGTGGGGATTGGTCCAGAGATGAAGGTGTTTTTTTTTTCCACAACTACTGAGGAGATTAAAAAGGTAAATAAAATATGTTTTTGTCAGCTCAGACAGTGTCTCATATATGCACAAAACAAATGAATCAAACAATGTCATCATTACAAGAAAAGTGAAGATGGGACCTGGATTTTGTCATCATTAGGGAAAGGAAAGATGCTTATGATAGTGGTTCTCATATTGAGTGAGTTAGTTATGATGTGATTGAATTTTGCTATGATTTCCTCCTTGTTGGAAAACACTCTGACGCACTTCAAGTCACTCAGGAGCAGGAGTCAGTTTAGGACCAGCTAACAGTACTGATGCATTATGGGTACAAAGTCCTGCATTCAAGCTGGCAATATGTTTGGTAATAGCTATCAAGATACAGTATGCTATAAGGTATAAAAACATTCACAGAGGAAACATAATGAAACTCAAGTCACAGAATCTGACAGGATACATAATACACCATAACACCTGTTTTTGGATTTCATTATTGTGAGATCTTTTTCTCACAATTCTGAGATATTAAGTCATAATTATGTTAAGTTTTATTAAGTGTAGAATTTGTAATTAAGAGATATGGTCTACTGTTTTTTTGTCTCTGAATGCATTTTGTTTCTGTATGCATCTAAGTGTGTGTGTGTGTGTGTGTGTGTGTGTGTGTGTGTGTGTGTGTGTGTGTGTGTGTGTGAGCTTATGCAGCGTGACTTTATGTATCTCATTCTACGTTTACCTCCAGGCTTGCATGCGATGCTGATGAAACACATTTTCCTCATTTGAACCTTTAGCACTTCTTCTTCCTCACTGTGAAACTATAGAAGAGCATTTAGCGTGTGACTGGGCTGAATTCACAGTTCAATCTCATTACGTTGCGCACTTTAACATAATATCTCTACTATTCCTGAGGTGATGAGCTCTAACTGATTGAATGCAAATTCAAATTATACAATTAGTTTCAAAAGAATGTGCGGTACACTGCACATGCAAAGATCCTCTGAAAGAAAACAAGGTCACTTAAAAGTAGTTGAAAAAAGCTCTTGACAGTCACAGTTAGAGTTTTTTGCTTTGTTTTCATCAGGATTACATTTTTTATTGTTCATTTTTCTTCAGTTTGCTTAAGGTATTTGGTAAAGGAAATGATCTATTTCAATTCCCCTGCTTTCCAGGCAATATAGGTGTTCTCTTCTTACATCGTATCATTTATAGGATTATTTATTTGGGTTAGACAAAGCAAGTGAGCTTCATTGTGCCTGATACCTCACTGAGGGCCTGATTTTCTGAAGCGTTAGCACCTGAAAAAAACATTGTTGTTGTGTCTCAAATCTCGTTCTTCTGTACTTAAACTTAATATTTTGAGAAGTATGGAAAAATGGACCTGGATGGTGCACTCTAAAAGGTCAAAAAGTTGAGTGTGGAACTACAGTATGAACACTTCTTGCCCCCAAATGCAGCCGAGGACGTTCTTACTACAGCTAACATTGTCGCATTATACAACTGTAAATTATACATGTGTTTTTTGTACCACCATACTGTTGTCACATATAAGCCAGTCTGTAATGACTTGATACCGTGAACAATAGCGCAAATACAAATGCTAGCTTGCTAACGCTAGTTTGCTACCACTAGCTTGCTACCACTAGCTTGCTTTCTTTATTGACAAAAAAAGAAAAAAAAACCTTTATATGTACACAATGTAAAAAAAACTGTATACATTCTGGGTATATAGAACAAATGCAAAGAAAAGTAAATGTCCATGTAAAAAAAATGTACATATTACAACTCTAAATGAATGCTAGGGGGATGAGGATTTATATCAAGGTTTAACATGTGGTGCAGTTTGAATTGCTGTGTGTGTGTGTGTGTGTGTGTGTGTGTGTGTGTGTGTGTGTGTGTGTACACGTGTGTGTGTAATGTACTGCTGTGTGATTATGTTATGTTGTACTCGTGACCTGCCAATGGACTGCAGATGTAAATGAGCTTTAAGCTAACTCTGGTACAATACAGCAAATGGCAAACATTTATGTTTAATATTGTACACGGTCCCTTTATAAATAGATTCAAATAATACATACATAAATAAATAAAATTGCTAAATGCGATAAAGCATGGTTTCTTACCTGTAAATGTACATTTATGGATATGGAATGTAGCCAGTATAATAAATACGATTCATCATGTACAAATGAGAATATAAACGTTAGCTTAGTTAACGCGCTAATCGTCATTTCCGGTAAGTTTGTTTTGAGACACTAACCTGTCAATATATGCACAAGTACACAGTGTACTACACACAAGTATGTGATTTAAAACACAGCATCCGTCCCAGACACGTGCGCAGTGTATTTATTAGACGTCACTTCTGAATGACTCATTTGTCAGACAAGTGCAAAAAGAAACCCGACTTTAGGTACACACACAATATATGATCCACATGTATTACAGAGTCTTGTTTTTCTGACTGTATGACTAACTGTTGTGTTGTACTCTGATGATGACTCATAAACCCTGGGAACTAAATATCACAAGCTTTGTCTACGGACTGACTTATTACAAATAAAACAAGCATGAAGTCATGTGGGCTGACAGGTAAGTCATTCATTGGACAGTTTCGGTGATGTCGTGAGCATCTGCATCACGGACTCACACGGGGAAATTGAATTGGGGCGACTGACAGCTGCAATTTCCTGAAACTAATGTGTTTATTTATATTCTGTGGTGTCACAAAGAGCTCACCAAGATATAATTGATAATGACTCAAGGCAGCAAACTGGACCTCATATGTCATGAATGAGGAGGAACAGGCACGAGTGGGATGGACAAAGCTGAATTCTTATTAGGTTTGCGTCGGTAGTTTATGGAGTGTGGTCTTCTAACCGTTTCACACACAGAATAAGCTCAGCAGAGTTGCGATCAAAGCTGACAGAAAGGCAGCTTTTTAAGTATTCTCGAGATGTTTTTTTTTTTCTTCTTTTTTTGCACCAGAGTTTGAGTGACAACTTTCACACCAGCATAAACCAGCTGAACTTAACAGGGAAATGTACCAAAAATTAATTTGAACCGCTGTAAGGTGTGACAGCACCTTAACAGGTTAGAAAAACACTGAGGACCACACTTCACACCTATAGACATGAACTGAGCACAAGTTGCTTCCAACTTTCAATCAGCGTCATCCTATTCTTACTCTTTTCCATCACCTTTTTCTTCCTCTAGCAACCGGCGGTAGATCTTCAGCCAAGACGCTCGCAGCTGAACTCGTTTTTTTATTGATTTATTTATGTGTTACAGACAGCGTTTGGATGGTGGAGCCCAAAGTTTCTTCAAGAGGAACTGTTGTTTTCTGAAGTGTGGCTGCTTCAATTTGCAGCAGCCAAAGGAGAGGCTCCCCTGGTAAAAAAAAAAAAAAAAAAAATCCAATAGCTGATACGCACAGGGGAAGTGCAGAGAAGTTGTGTGAGGACAGCAGAAATGTCATATGTTGAGGAGAAATAGGGGAACAGAAAGATAGATGGAAAAGGGGAGAGGTGTGAGAGCGAGAGAGATAGAGGAAGAGACGGAGAGAGCGAGCGTACCAATGTGAACCTTGATGGGTTGGACACGCGCGCAGTATGAGGCACAATCAGCATGCACCGCCGAAAATGATGTTCTTAGAATCACACGAAGATGCGCACGTACCAATCGCGCACACCCGCACACACACCAGCGAAGAACAACACGTACACACACGCGCGCATGGCTGCCCTGAGAAGGACCCTTTTATGTGTGTGTCCTGCTGGGAGGGAGACTGGGAGGCACAGAACCCATCATTATTACCAGAACACAATACTGCACAACCACAGGGGAGGGGGCGGAGGGGGCAAAGCAATCTGTCTAAGACACACACACACTCACTCACACACACACACACACGTACACATTGACTTCCACACACACACACGTACGCATTGACTTCCACACACACACACACACACAAACATCGCGGTGTCAGAATAAAGTGGCTGAGAGAGCATAAACAGCTTAACATTCAGTGCCGGATCAGTAGACAGTATGTAAATTGAATACTGAGTGTGCTGATGAAAGACTAACCACATACATAAAACATTGTTGGTTGAACAAACAGCCTTTGTGGAGCGCTGCATCCTCACACTCGGCCACAACTCACTTTGTCCACACATCAACCCCCGCCGGCCCCCGATCCTGACCGCCGGCTCTCCTCTCTCTCTCTCTCTTCTCTCTCTCTCTCTCTCTCTCTCTCTCTCTCTCTCTCTCTCTCTCATATGCCGTTTATCACATTATCTAACTTACAATAAACCAAATCCCCCACACAGGAAACACTGCGTTTTCCCCCTTTAAACACACACAAACATTCTGATGTGAGCAGCTCCCTATGCTATGGGGTCATGTCATGCTCGGGTCACATACAGTGTAATGTCCTCTGGGAGCATCAGCAGCACACAGACAGCAGCAGACAGACAGACAATGGTTAGAAGAGAGAGAGGGGGGGGGGTTCTCAGTATTTCCTGAGCTGAGCTCCAGCCAGTTTATGTTCTTATTTCTGTGTGATCATATCTAGTGTAGATCTGCCTAACCAAAAGCATATTTTTAAAAAGAAATCATAGGGATCATGTCAAAAGTGCATGAAAATGGCCAAAAGAGCTTTTCAGTTTTTTGTTTTGTTTTTGTCATTAAAGTGTTTTATTCATTTTGATATACTTGAACAGACAGTATCATCACAATCTTTTCATTGTATATCACAGGCCCATGTTGAATGCACACAATATAACCACATAAATGATCGGAGATAGAAAGAGAGAGAAAAAGAAAAAAGAAATAAAGAACAAATCATATGTACAGTACAGTGCATCCAGAAAGTATTCACACCCCTACACTTCCACCACATTTTGTCATGTTACAGCCTTATTCCAAAATGGATTAAATGCCTTTTTTTCCCCCTCATCAATGCGATATTTCAGTTTTTTATTTTTAATAAATTTGCAAGAATTTCTCAAAAACCTTTTTGGCTTTGTCATTATGGAGTATTGTGTGTAGATTGATGAGGAAAAAAATGAATTTTTGGAAGAAAAAAAAAAAGATTGAAAATTCTCCAATTCTCGCATACACACATACATACACATAAACACATAAACACATGCACATCTACACACATACATACACACACACAAATATCTGCATACTGTTTATGTACACACCCTCAACCTGCTTACATTCCCAAATAGCAGCTTTTAAGTTTTTTCTCACTGTCACAACCATATGTATTCTTCTTTTTAAAAATAAATATGACTAAATGAGTCATTATGCCACTTTTTTTTTTCTTTTCTTTTTTATCACAGGCACTTTCATCTAAGACTCTTTCCACTCCAACTTCCACACTTTTAAAGAAAGATCATGCGACATCGCCCACTGAGCTACTCTGAATATTTTCACACACATTTTCACGAATATATGATGTCGTTTTGTGTGTTTAATGAGCAGATAAGCTCATACATATAAAAGGAGCCTAAATTGTCAGTGGGAAACAATCTAACACAGACAACACAATTTTAGCAAGTTCAATTGTGCTTGAAATCTAGATATATGTATATTTTTTTATTCTTTCAGCTCACATCATAACCTTTGAACCTTATTGTGTGGAGTTGAAGAGGTTTTGACATTTACATAGCAGATAAAAAAAGTGTTTGATTTTACTGTAGGAGTCAAATGAATTGCTATATTTGAACTTGATGTGTTTATTTGAGCGTTCTCACAAACACATATGATTCATGTGTCTACAGGATGTTACAGTTATATTAAATACATAAATATAGAAATACAGCAAATACAGCATAGCTACAACTGTTAAATGCTATTTTTGCTTGATTTCATTTAATGTAACCCAATATGTCATAAAAATCAGTATTTTTACATCTTAACATCTGTTCTCTTCCTGTAAAATAGTTTCGAAAAGTTCAGCCAATCAAATGTGACTTTGTGTAATTAGCTGGCCACACTGGACATATAAAACCACGCTTCACTATATGTGAGTCATAGGAGCTAAAAGGAGGAAATATGTGTTTTGATATCGGAGGGCAAAACTATGTGGCTGAGCTGTGATTCATTTCAAACAAATCGTTATTATCTTAACCCTTACATACTGTTCAAGGTCCAAATTTGACCCATTTTTACATCAGAGAGCTATAAAAACATTTGTTATCTTCCCCTAATGTAACCCAGAATATACAAAAAAGGAAATCTCTTTGACACATTACATTTTTCACATTTAATATAATTGGTTGAAATAGCTGTCAAGGTTAATGTAACATTGGACCGTGATATAATCTCTTTTATATAGTGTTTTATTATCATAAAAACTAAAGAATAAACTCTCTCTGCTCTCTGAAAGCTTCATTAAGGATAAATCGTGTTTCTCTGTGACTGATGAGCTCTTTATGAATGATTTGTGGTTCAGAAGTTTGGTATATAGACTTATTATGTAATGAAATACTGTGACGAGTCAGAATACGAACAGTATGTGAGGGTTAAATGAATATTGTTTATCAAATTACATGCAACAAATATTTTGCAGAATTCCACAGATTTTCATTCTGGATCAACACTGAAAATAAAAAAATCAGCAGATTCTGTTTGGGTCTGCTGATAACACATCAAATTCTGCTTCCATTGTAGTGAACATAATAAACCAAATTAGCCAACGGCAGCATCACCTCGTTGTTATTTAAATGTTATAAATCAATATATGTTATATTTAACTGACAAAGATCATGTTAATTATGACTCATGTCTGTCAGAAGTGAAAGAGGAAGGTATTTTTTGAAAGCACAAAGCGTGGGACTCTCATCCACTCTCATACAGTACCAATCGTGATCATGACACTGTGATCTTTCCTTAACCTTTACCGAGCAGTTCGTTCTTTAAGACCCATGTTATTTATTTGACTTATTTTTACCCCAAATCATTATTAATAACCTTTATTTAACCAGGTACTCCTCGCTGAGATTGCCAAGCTCTTTTGTGAGTAAGACCTGGCCAACATGGCAGCATGTTCAGATAGAACAATATGATACCAGACACATAATATCATACTAAAAACCAGGTTATAATGTTGTTAAAAGAAGAAAATATGATACTAAAACAGACAATTAAAAGAGGCGTTTGCCATAACAGAGACAGATCAGAGGAATTGTTTTATAATTGTGATTTGTGAGTGTTTGATAAGGTGGAATTATATATGTGGATCATTTCAGAAGGCAATTACAAGCAATATATACTGTCAGTTTTGTTTTTGGAAGATTTGTTGCTAAGGGTAGAAACTCATCTGGTTTTCTCTGTTTTGTATGTTGGTGTGAGTCAAGCTGCTGCAGGGTTCAGGTGAACAACATCAAGTCTCAGACAGTCTAGTTTGAAGGTTTATCACTATGAAGACACAGAGTACTTTATGTGCTTGTATTTGTGGCCAGATGGACTGTGGAAAATCCATCACAGCAACAATGTCAAGTTGGTGATTTTATTTACTTTTTTCTGGTGTTGTGTGTTTAAAGTATTAAAGACCCCCTGCAGACATGTTTGAGATGTATATAAAATATTCTACTTTGAATAATAATTTCTCTCTGATATGTTTTTTCCACAAAAAAAGTTATTAACATTATCATGTTAAAATTCTTCAAATCTCCTCTCCCCTCTTAAAGCTAGGGTATGTAGTGTTGTAAAGCTAGCAAGAGAGCTAGCAAGATTTGAAAATATCACCTCCTCCTGCCTCCTCTAAAGCTTGATTTATACTTCTGCGTCACGTCGACGGCGTAGCTACATGTAGCCCTCTGCATCGACGCAGACCCCTATGCCGTAGCCTGACGTGGACCTCCAAAAAATCCTAACTACGCGTCACGGCAACGCGGACCGCAAGGGTTGTGATTGGTCCGCTCAAAACGTCAGTTCCTCCGGCAGTTGCTTTTTCCGATCTTTCTTCCTGCAACACCGCCATTGTTATTAATAATGAACAAAAGGTATGTGTTTTCTGTTATTAGCGCACATAACGCACAAAGCACAATGCTACATGCTACTGTGACCAACAAAAAACAAAAAAACCATGCTACTGTGACCGGAAGAATGTAGGTTCACTCCTTGAACTCATATTTCAGATGAACAGAGCAACTTTCCTCCTACATCAGATTCATGTGAAAACTAACTCTGTACATACATCATTCTGCACAGAGAAAAGAACAACATCCATTTGAAGCAACACAAAGAAAAACATATTTTTGACTTGAGGGGGACTTTAAATGAACAATATTTTATCATTATCTCGACAGATGGAGTGATCCACACAACATACTGTTGAGTACAATCATGCTGTAAAGATGGATTTTAGTCATTTACAGGAGTTTTCACCCAAATAGTAGAAAATCGCCAAATAAAAGTTCTTTTCCATTTGTCGTTTTGTGAATATTAGTAGTTGGTGTTGTTAACATAAACAGCTGGCGGGGATGTGTATTTCTATAACGTTACACACAAAATGAGAATAAAAACCGGTGGGTGGAAATGCAAAGAAGGTGATTTTGAATGAGGTTTTCTTTTCTTTTCACTTTAAAATATGTGCAATAACAATATCAGACTATGTTATAATAAGACTAATAATATAGTCTAATAAGGACTAATAAAGGAATATCTTGTCTTAAATGATCTAATCTTATGTTGTCTTGTCTTGTCTTCAGAAACAAAACCTAGAAGTTAAGATTTCACTTAATAATTAATTGGTGTTGTACCTTCTGTGCATGTTGCTGTATCTGACTGGCCAGCAGTGTGATCAATGCCAACATGAACAGGAATCAACTTTTTTTGATGCACTACTCTGTCTTTTTGGCTGAAACACTTTTTAACAGGACCCCCCCACTGCAGCGAAGTAAGCCTCATTGAAATGAATGAGGTGGCCCTTGTTCTTTTGCTGCCTCGCTATTGTCGATGTGAGCCCGAGGACTATTTCTCAAGAGGTGTTCCCACAGGAAGTCCAAGCCACGGTGCCCAAGTTGCCAAGTCAGGAGGGCTCAGACTGACTACAAAGAGGGCCAAGCATGAAAGTGAAATTGTTTAGCTAAACCTAGCTTTGGCAGTACGCCATTTTCCTCCAAGACTCCAAAATGTTCAGTCAGAGGAAGAAAGCTTTTCACTAATTTATCTTCACAGGAAAAGAACAAGAGGTACACATTGATAAATAAATGTACGTGCCTCCATTTAGGTGGAATTTCCAAAACCAAAAAAAAGCCAGTTTGTCATCAGCGCCAGAGTAGAAGGCAGAAGGGAAGATTAAACTTTTGTTGCCACACTGTGTCTGCAGGCGGCAGGCGGCACTCTCCATCAGTGCTGGTGGAGTTTAGCATTGTTTTTCCTATATTGAAAACAATGAACATCCAGTGTTGCCATCTGCTGCACACCAACCAGCACTGTGGTGAATACACAGAAGAATCTGGAGGGCTGCTTCCGAGGAACACATCCATTCAGACGGAGCGCGTTTGTTTAACACCGACTCAATCCAGCAAGCACAGGTCACGTTTCCTATCAAGACTTCCAGCAAAAAAATCATGTATGCCTGACAAGTTCTTGGCCGGGTGCCTGACAACCCCTTTGGTGACAAGACTCATGGAAGTCCCCTGCCCAACCCCCACCCCTTCATCAAACTGCAACTTGGCTTTTTTGTACTTAAGCAAATGAGATATAACATGCTAATTATTGAGCCTTAGAGTTGCTGGTAGCAGGATATTGTTACCTTTAAATAGCATCAGGCTAGCTGGCAGCACAAAAACAAAATGAAGGCGTAGGCTGCAAATGTTTCAGCTTGGGTGAAAATGAGTCCATTAAGTAGACAGACACAGAGAGACAAAAGGTGAAAGGAGAGAAACTGAGGTATGTATAGGTATTTGTGTACAGATGTTAGCCACAGATGTTAGCTAAGTTACAGGCAAAGTTACATCTAACATCTGAAAAAACCCATTGAGGTCATTTTGACCTATTAGTGCCAACATTCAACTGTCCACAGCAGCAGTGACTAACACAGGAGAGTGAGACATCTGTCCTCTCTCCTGCTCTCTGCTGTAAACACACAGAGCTGTTAACGGGCAGTCGCTCTCATGTCTCAGTGCTTATTTTCGGTAGAAGCTCTCCGCCTGCTCTCAGTGTGGCAGGCAGGTTGTTCCCGTTCTTATTCTAAGCGTTGGTCGACCTCAGCCTCATCCTCCCGTCTCTACGCGCTGCAGACCAGTGTCACCACAGCCTCACTATCACACACACACTAACTCATTTTAGTCTATAAAACATCTTAAATTTTTTTTTTTTTTTTTTTTAAATCCCAACCATCGGAGCAGAAACCCTGACTTCTGACACAGCCTATAATGTGTGTGTGTGAAGTCCAGTTACACAAATATAACTGTACATATAAACAAATCAATCAGTGTGATTCAGAGGTCAATGCACCATCACCTGCGGCCACTTCAGGCAGCAGTTGAAACACCAGCTCTTCAACTAATAACGATGAACTTCAACATCAATAAATCATTACCACATTCATTCTGAGCTGCTAATACAATTACCATAAACAAACCACACCAACTCCTCCCGGCCTCTACACAGTGTTTACACCGCGTGCCACAGGGTTAGATTGAATGTGAAAGCTTCTGGATTAATTTCTAATATAAAGCATGACTGCACCTAATCCACAATGTGATTCCACTTCTATCGTTACCTGGTCTGAATATACTGTGTACTGGCTGTTATCACATGCTGTTATCAGCTCTTATCCTTCTCTCTGTATCAACATCTTCCTCTTATACCAAGGCACAGAAAGACTCCAAGCAAGCTGTGGTGAAGAATCAAGGGGGGGGGGGGGGGGGGGGGGGGGGGTGTTTCTCTGGGTGGAAGTATTCCCAGCACTGTGATGAGAAATGGAAGTGATGCGTTTCACATTGCAGGTTTGTTTGGAAGAGAGAAAGGAATAACTGGTTGGTTAGAATGAGAAGTGGTTACAACCACAGTTCAGTGAACAGACAAAGACAGCCATCTATAAAAAAACAAACTTCCATTAAGAATCCAAGACAAAAAACCCAGGAAAAGATACCGGAGTAGTGACCAGTGTTAGACCTGTCACAATAACTACTTTTGTTGAACAAACTATGGTTGGGGACAGAGTTATTTACCTTTAATTCTTCTGCAGTCTCCACTCAGGACGTACACAGTGAGGAATGGAGGACACTACTAGCTTAGCCAATGTGACATGAATAGCCTCTTAGCTGCCTGAATGTGTGGCAATACTGATGTCAAAAAATGATCAAGGTCTTGTCCATGTATCATATGATAAGTCCATATATAGACATGATGATGTTGATAATTATGTTACTGTATGATAAATTGATAACGTAATTATTGGGACAGGTCTAACCAGTGTTTGCTGGTGACAGTTTAGCATCAAAGAGACTAAATGAAAATATAACCCCAAAAATGATCAACTTTAATGTCAGCGTCAAATGGGTGGAGTTTACATTTTGGGAAATGAGATAAGCAGGAACTGAACAGGAAGCCACTTCAATTATTCTCCATGAAGCTAAATTAGAGCTTTGGTATCTAAATATGCTGAGTCAGATGCAGCTGGACGTTTCACTTCTCATCAATGAAAACTTCAGCAATTCCAGTTGTCTTAGAGATTACTATGTTATAAAATCATTGTGTGCACGTGTTGGGAAGAACTTGAAATTAATACAATTCAACCACAAAGTAGTGTAACCGACTATTTTCTGTTCTTTAGAATTGTTATATTGAAAAATATTTAGCATATCAAACGACAGCTGAAATATAGAAACAAATGTAACATTCAATCTGTAATGATCTGTCTGAATTCCATATCCACAGTGACAAAGTGTGAATCCATTACTATTACACTACTACATATGGATTATGTTGTGCCTTATTGCCCCTGTCAATAAACTGAGCAACTACCAACTCAAGCTCCTCTTTCAGTGTCTTCCGCCACAATAAAACTTTGCCAGCCACAAACTGATGTTCTATTTTTGAGCACCCCAGCTCTCACACTCCCTCTCTTTCTAATATATTCCCAAAAAGAAGCAAACACACCTGCACAGTGACTCACCTCCCCCCTGCTGCACAGAAACACCCTCCTCTCAGTTCTTCCCCTGCAGTCACAGCAGCTACACCTGAGAGGTGCAGTGGAGCTATCTCCACTTAAAAATGTAAACACTTTAAGATCGACTGTGCCTCTACATCACTTTATAAGGAGCCTTCATAGACTGTAGAAACAAGGGACTTCATGGTGCATTCAAGTGCACCTCACCAACTCAGAAAGCTATACTTGAATGGTAAAAATGGGAAAGATTTTTTTTCTTATTTTCCTTTCTTAAAATACATATATCTGTCATTACTTTCTTGTTCTTTCACTCTAGCATGTTTAATAATCACATAGCAAAGCAAAACCACAGATTCCATTCCTCACAATTCCATAAAAATAATCAAATCAAATTGTTAGCAGCAGCAGTTATCAGCAAACCCCAGAATATTATTGTACGAGCCTCTAGGTATCTAATAATAATTCGTCATGTTGTTTCGCAGCATTTTTTAATAATTAAATGCTAAAATCATAACAACATTCCATTCCTACATAGCACATTTTGAAAATTATATTAAAACAATCGTATCGGATTGTCATCAGCATCTAACCCCCACCACCCTCCACCACAAATAGAATCTGATTCTGTGGGTAACGCTGGAGTGAGTCAGCACCGTCGTCATCAGCAAAAAGTTCATCAGTGGACGTTGAGTGGGATTGTTTGGTAAAAGTAATAACTTTAAGGTTTAAGGAATGAACTTTCATGCTTTATATCTTTGCTAATACAAAGAAAAAAATGGAAGAAACCAGCAAGTCACGCTGATGAAATAATCATGACATCATGTTGTGGAGGTTGCAAAACATTTTGGTTTCAACGCCATAGGGGTTTTTGCTGCCATTTAAAATTCTTCCTGCATTAACATTACCATGACTAGGTCTGTCACAAGAATTACATTATCGACTTATCGTACAGTAACATAATTATCAACATCATCATGTCTATATATGGACTTATGGTATGATACATGGACCTGACCTTGATACTTTATTAACCTCAATATTGCCACACTTCACATTAGCAGCTAAGAGGCTTTATTATCATTATATCAGTGGTATAAAATGACAATAATATTGATTATTGCGATTATTTAAAATTCAGGCAACTGAGGCATCACGAATCAACAGAACGAGACGATTCTACCATGTCCCAGTCAGCATGTCCATGTGGGCCCCACATGGGTTAAATGTGGGCTACGTGGGTACTGAGTGGGCATGGGCTTGAACTGTGCAAATTTTGCGAGTCCCACATGGTTTCAGTAACATGGGTCCCACATCTGAAGCCCACGTGGGCTGACTGTATGAGCCCCATAAGGGATGTAAGTGGGCTAAGCAGGCATGGGCATAAACAGGGCAAATTGTATGGGCCCCATATTGTTTCGTAAAACATGGGCACCACATGTATAACTCACCCAGTTGGGCCCCACCTGAAACCCAGTCAGAACCCACTTAAAGCCTGAATGGACAAACACAGGTGGGGCCATCATGGAAACTGCGGACAAACCCACTTGGGACCCATATTGCAGCCCAAATGTAACCCTTATGGGGCCCACATGGACATGCTGGCTGGGGTGTTGTAGGATTAGGGTTGTGTTCCTGTTATTTCGAACTCCAATTATATAATAGTTTGACAGAGCAATACATTAGAAAAACAACAATGTCAAGAGATGGTTTCCCTTCATGGCTGATGGCAGGAGTTAGTAGAAACTGAAGCCGAGTGGAGCCAGCCTGTGATTAAAGGACATCTCAGGATCACAGCATGAACTCTGACTCTCTATTCTGTGCCGCCATAGTAAAAGCTTAAGTTGAGAGCCAATAATTGGGAGTCTGACCTTTTAACAGAGCAAAAAAACTTCATCATATTGGTAAAATTAGTTCTGCAGCACCAGGGTAGGTCAACCAATCTAATAATTTATTTTTTTGAAAGCAGTGGGAGTGAGAGCATATGGAGCAGTTTGCAGAAAATGACCGATGCGAGCTGAGCTTTGGTTCACCCCCTCTGCTACTTTATGCCTGCAACCCAGTGCTCTTCCCTCCCTCGCCTAAATTAACCAGAATAATTCACACAACAGTCAGTGTGTCACCTGCAAATTTCTAATCACATTTCACAGACAATCAGAGACTGAACCACCAAGTCTCTACATTCTCATTTCCCTCGCTTCCTTGTTTATGAAAAACTGAGGTAATAGAGGAGGCATAATTAGTGTAATTATGATCAAAGAGCACAATAATGGATACTGTCTGAATGGTTGCAAAGGTCTCAGACAGTGATAAATGCCTCCTATTTTCTTTACATTTTGCAGAGGAACTCCTGCTGTGTCGATGTGTGTTACAGTAAAGCTGCTGCTGCCTTTGTCCCCTGTGTTTTGGCAAGGGATCTCGTCAGCTTGTGGTTTTTTTTTACAAACTACATTCAATCACGACGAGAAAAGGGCTCTCGCACGGTCAGACAGCCAGCCGACGGTCATTTTTTAACAGTTGGTGGGGGTCATGATATCATTCTTTAAGACAGACAGTAATCGCCGCGAGGGTTAAGTCTTCCACTAATTCAAGAAACACATGAAAATCCCCAAGACCTCCAGTCGTATTGGTGGCTACGTATCAGAACTCGCAAGACTTCAATATTTACAACCTGGCATTTTCAACATCCACAACACAGACCACAAACGAGAAGCCAGCTGACAGTGACGACAGTAAAGACACATTGTTAGCCGAAGGCAGCCAAGATTACAATAAGATCAGGAACATCCAACACACGACTTTTATCGTAGTTCCCTCTGGAACCACAAAAGGCTTTATACACTTTTATCATGTATGCAGCTAGACCTGTCATGATAACTACTTTTAATGGACGATATATTGTCTCAAAAATAATCGCGATAAACAATATTATTGTCATTTGAAGATCATTTTATACCACTGATATAATGATACATGCAGCAGTACTCTTGCACAGTGGTGTTTTTAGGTGGAAACAACTGCTTTGGACACAAGCATGACCAGAAAAATATATGATTTTACAATTTGATATAATGCCTCATACCCCCCCTGACATAATGATATTTTGACTCTTCTACAGTACACACAGGACACTACAGATCGAGATAAACTATGGCAAATTAATTAATGATAATTAATTTTAAGAGAGGGAAGGGAGGGGCATTTGTTCGGGAACATGTGTTTTAAGGAAATGTAAGAAGGAAATGCAGAATATGACTGGAGTAAGAGGGGAACAGGGGTAGATACCCGCATGAGTAAAGGCAAATAAGTATCTTACTATTCACAGGATTTAACAGTTCAGCAGCAGTGAGTTTTGCACCAAGCCTTTGATTCACCATAAAATCCAGCCACGACTATTAGAGAAATGACCTGATGGAATCACATTACAAATACATACCATGCTTTAACAGCAATATAAACTTTAATTCTTTCCCTCAGCAATTCAAAACTTGCATGGTCATTCTTCCTCCGAGCATCTTTGCAATGACTACTGTTAAAATCCTGTAGCTGCTGTTTGTATGTGCTGTCAGTTTGGGTAGCTTTCCTTCAAAAATCTGAGTTTCAAATTAGTTTTCTAAAAGACAATCCACTTCATTCATGATGGCAGTTACTTTCCAGCATAAATAGAACTTCCTCTAAACCCCATGTGGCTTCAAGTTTATGCAACCTGCTTTTGTTGCCAAAGGCTTTGGGTATATGGGTATATTGTTGTTTTCCTGTACTCAAAGCATTTGATGTTATGAGTAGGTCTGTCACAATAATGACGTTATCGACTTATAACATAATTATAAACATCATCATGTCTATATATGGACTTATCATATGATACATGGACATGACCTTGATCATTTTTTTTACCTGTATATCTTCAAATAACAATAATATCATTTATTGCGATTATTTCTGAGATAATATATCGTCCAACAAAAGCAGTTATCGTGACAGGCATAGTTATGAGAGTGTCTCTGTCTCCACATAGCAGTTCATGAATGACATAAAATACTCGGTTGCTGCTGTTTTTTATAATTATTCTAATATTTGTGGTCAGTGGCTTGATACAATAGGGTGTTTTTAATATGGCATAACAAGTCATTAACTTCTCAATTACTCAGTGACACTGTTTTCCAGCAGGTGGGGGTCTGCCACATTTTCCACAAATGACCTATTACCACAGTTCCTGTAACACCTGGGAACAGACTGTGATGTTTAATATCAGTGGAGGACACATCTAAACTAAGTCAAAAGGATTTTTTTTGGTCAAGTTTGACTTCAGCACACCAGTAGCTGGTCAAGGGAAAGTGATGTTAATGTGAGTATTAGACAGCATCCTGTCCATTATCCAGAGCAAGCTATCTACTGAAGTTCTACAAAGTAAACCTCCAGACTGACGTGGTTTGATCAGGTGACTCCAGAACAACACATAGGAGCGTTTTTACTAATCTTGTGCCCCTGTCACCAGTAATCATCAGGACGTCATTTATCTGTGCTTTCTGAAGCATTATAGATCATTGTTCAAAAATAATGTTTTATGACGTGACAACACTGTGGTTAAGGTCTGGTTAAGTTAAGGCACAAAAAACACTTAAGGATAGACCATGGTTTGGGTTCAAATGATCACTTGGTTTGAGACACGTGGCATGGTTTAAAGTTATTACTTCCTAGGATACCTTTGTAGTCATGGCTACAGTAATAACCACAGGGTTAAGGGTTTTGTTTTGTTTTAATGTCCTAACTTGCAGTTGGAAACCTGAATCAAATCCATCCCTCCCATCCATATATAGACGTCATCTGAACTGCACCACTGCTTTGGGTCATAACTACTTCGGCCACTAGATGGCACCTGTCGCTCAAACGTAATTATATGTTGTTTTTGGGCGACTGACATCTAGTGTGTCGTTTTTCTTGGTAGGACAGTCTCTATTTACTACTTACACTAACACTGCTGGATAGAATGACCAGCTGCAAGTATTCAGTGGTGGAATCCTAAAGATTTGTTGGTTCTGACCTTTCCTCTAATGTCACTATAGAGTTTACTTTTGTATAACTGAAACATCTACAGCACATTTCCATTAAATAAGCCACCTTGAGGCAAAAATATAAGTAATGATTGTCATGAAATTTGCAGATCATCAACAGAATAAATACATTTGATTAAAATGACCCCATGGCTTCTACTAGCACCACCTTTATGGCACCACTATTGCTATAAGAACAGCAAAATGCCAGTGTGTTGTTCATTTCATCTAACAGTTTATTATGAGCTTTAATGAATATTGCAGCCCCAAGCAGAGCTTTAAACCTTGAGTCTTGTCCACATAACAACAAATACATTTTTAATCTAGATTTGGTTCTTAGCTGTACTCAGGCTGGAAGTGTTTACTCCTCACTTTGGCTCCAGCTCTGAAACGTGCATCTGGCATGAAAAGAATGAAAAATGTGTGTACATATATTTTTTGTTGGCAAAGAAAGAGAAACATTTTTTAATTCATTCAAAACGTGTTTTTGAAAGTTTTAGCAATTTTCAAGATGTATATGTTTTTGTACTTGAGCAGGGTGACTCAGTGGTTAGCACTGTTGCCTCACAGCAAGAAGGTCTTGGGTTCAATACCTGACTGGGGCCTTTCTATGTGGTGGAGTTTGCATGTTCTCTCCATGCTTGCATGGGTTCCCTTTGGCGCTCCGGTTTCCTCCCATTGTCAAAAAACATGTATGATAGATTAATTGTGACGAAGGCACTGACATAGATCTAGAGTTGGTCCCAGGGTGCTCCACTGCTCCTAGTACTTAGGATGGGTTAAATGCAGAGACTTAATCTCACTGTACAACTGTATGTGTGACAAATAAAGTACCTTTAGCCTTATCTTTACTGAGCTGTTTATTATTTCTGTATAACTTTAATTTATTTCAAATATGTTTATTTTAGAAATGTTTTGAATTTATATTTTCCCCCTTGTTTTAGCACAGAATTCCTGACTTATACCAGATCCTGTGCTGAAATGTGCTTTTTTAAATTATTATAATGCCAAACTCTCCATATAAAGAGTATACAGTGTGTTTCTGTACATATTTAGGATTTAAAGTCTTGTCCCAACCTAAGGTAAACTAAATGTCTGGCAGGGGTCCTCCTGCCAACAGTGAGGGCGGTCTGTCGGAAACACAGACTGGGGATTGTGGGTCCAACCACAGATCTGAAGCCAGTTTCTGACACATCTGTCATCATGATAGCAGATGGGCCTGAGGTCAGGCCGCGGCTGACCTAGGAGCAGCCCAGGCTCTGACCATAGAGAGCAGCCGGACCTCCGGGGACATCTGAATCGTGTCCGACACTGAGGTATGGGTGAGGACATACGAATACACACACACACAAACACACACACATACTTTCACATACACACACACACACACACGCAGCACTCAATCTAAGGCTTGTTCACACACTTAGCACACACACACTCACACATAGCCAAGGAAGCATAAGCCAACACACCATCTGCCGTCCCTGTGTTTGAGTTCCAAATCCCAGTTATCAACAAAACACACAGAAGACCTCCAAACTACCCCGTTGGATACACCATTCCCTTTGAGAAGAATGCTATCACACACACACACACACACACGCACAAGCACACGCACACACACCACACACACATACACACCTTTGCATTCAGATCAGATGAAACCAGGTGGATGGAGGCCAGGTAAGTTGCTCATTTTTCATTAAATGTGACAGAAGAAAAAAGACGGATTTCCCTCGCTTCTTTTACCAAGTTCATTCACCTCACACACTTCTAATCCTCTTAATCTTTTCCTCTCGCTCCCTCTCTCTGACCCACGATGATGGCCTCTCCTATTCCGAGCAGCTTTTTTACACTTATCATCAAAGCAGGTTTATGATGCTCATTTCTCTGGCCTCATTGCTCTTCATAGACGTCATCGTCTGTCACTGGAGATCAATACAGATAAGACTCTCTCTCTCTCTCTCTCTCTCTCTGTATCTCTCTCTCTTTCCCCCTCTCTCTCTCTCTCTCTCTCTCTCTCTCTCCCTCTCTCTCACTACTGGAAGGACTCCTGTTGTTCAAAGCACAAACCCCTGCAGTGCCGTGGAATCAGCAGTAATAGGTGTGTTAGCACGGTGAGATAGGCACACAACCAGCCTATACTTTGAAACACCTGACACCTGTCTCCGTGTGTGTGCTTGTGAATGCGTGTGTGTGTTCTATTTGCTCTAAATGGAGCTTGTGCGTTTAGATGAGGTAATGTCTAAGGATAGACCACCATGTCACATCATTATATCATCTGCCTATAGTTTTTCTTTTATTTCAACGCCACAGATTTTTCACATAAAGGTCAGTTTGCTCATCATGAGGACTATAACTCAACCTGTGAAAGCAGTCAAGAGTATATATAATATCTGCTGTAGCTCTGGGGGAGATTCTGGCTATAAGCTAAGAAAGTAGCCCAGATTATGTCAGAGTGATGTCGTCAAGGGTTATCTCAGCATGGGTTTGTAGACAGAGTATTTTTCAAAATATAGCTTGAAATCTTGGGTATTTGCCATCTGACTAAAAGTGAGATGAGAGAATCAACACCAAACTCGAATCTGTCCATTCAATATAAAGCTACAGTTTTCTTCCTGGAGTCTCCATTAGTTGTTTAGACACTGTTCCAAGCCAAGAAATAGTCAGGCACATGCCCAGCGAATTGATGTTTTTTCACTTTGTTTTAAAAAAAAAAAACATGTTAGCTTTACAGTAGCTGGAAGGTGGATTTATATCATTCATTATCACTTCAGACTCAGCCAGACTAGCTGTTTCCCCAGTTTTCAGTTGTTTGTGCTAAGCTAAGCTTCATATTCAGCACACAATGTTGAATTATCGCTTTAATAAAAGTCCAGGTTACAAACTGAAAGTCTAAGAGAGTCTAATGTAAAGATGATATAGGAAATGTAGGATCTAGTATGTTCAGATCCTAAGCCATTTTTTCACATATGAACTCTAGACAATGTCAGTGAGAGTTGCCCTTTCACACATGTAGACGTGTTCTCACCTACTGGAAATAAAACGTTTTTTAATTCACCTAAAATGACATGAAGTCCTCTCTCCTATTAGCACTAGCTTCACAACAGAGCGTTCAGGTCCAGTTGAAACAACGTAGCTTAGCTGGCCTGGTGCACAAGTTGCATGTGTGATATATGAAGCAGCTGTGGATGAGAGACATCATATTTAAGTTAATGTTCTGTTTGTTCAGCAGTTGTTCGATAAAGTGTTCGTACCTTCTCTCTTACTGCTGGATATTGTAGCACTTATGGCAGCGAGCAGTTGTAGCTCATTTGCTCACTGTGTATTCACACATGCGCTCAAGTCTGATTGACTTTGTGCTCAGGAGCTGGCAGAGTAAAGTCTGTTTAATGTCTCTGACTGATTTAGACATTTGCATTCACACATACAGCTCCTCCGTGTAACGTCCAGAACATTTCAGGTTTGAAAGGAGCTTAAAAGTCAGTACATCTCAACTTCTGCTTCTTTGATTTTGACCCTTCCTTTGACCAACTTTACTTTATTGGAAGTGTAACTCTAAATCGTTGGAGTGCACCTTTCTCTTTCACAAAGTAATCCAAGAACGGTGCTTACATGCAAATCGCAAAACACCAACGCATTCCACAAATGATTGTTTGCTAATTACCGATAAATGTGCTGAGTGCTTCAAACATCTGCATGCTCATCAATGGGTTACACACCCGGGCCTGTCACAATAATTACGTTATCGACTTATGTTACAATAACGTAATTATCAACATCATCATGTCTATATATGGATTTATCGTATGATACATGGTCATGGCCTTGATCATTTTTTTGACCTCAGTATTGCCACACTTCACATTAGCAGCTAAGAGGCTATTCATGTCACATTTGCTAAGCTAGTAGTGTCCTCCATTCCTCACTGTGTACGTCCTGAGTGGAGACTGCAGAAGAATATAGGACTTTATATGATTTTTTGTTTTTTTGATGTTCTGTTTGTCCTTTTTTAATGATGCTGCTCCTCGTGCCTCTTAAATTGCCCCTTGGGGACAAAAAAATTATTTTGAATTGAATTGAATTGAATTGAATTAAAGGTAAATAACTCTGTCCCCAACCATAATGGCAGTCTGTGTTTTTACAGACTCTCTAATCCCACCACCTTCCCCCCCTTACATGATTATACTATTATATTATCATTATATCAGTGGTATAAAATGATCTTCAAATGACAATAATATCATTTATCGCGATTATTTCTGAGACAATATATCGTCCAATAAGAGTTGATATCGTGACAGACCTACACACATCTAGAAAATATCATGTCATGTTACAAATTGCAGCTTGCATGTTGCAAATTTGCTGCACTACTTCTCTGATTTGAAAAGAGGAATACAGCGTCTTGTAGTATAAATGCTTTTCAGATCTTTCTTCACAGACAATCAAAGAACTCTGGAACAAACACTGATAGCATTTTTTTTTCTTCTTGCCAATAAATTAGTCAAGTTGAAACATCCCAAATAGTCCTAAGACACCAAATATGTCAGACTGGTAAATGTGTATAAAATAATGACCAACACATGAAGAATGTTATACTTCCATATTTCTATATGTTTCACTCAGTAGAAACATCATCCAGCTGCAGTTAGGAGCTGGACAAGCTGATATACCGTTTTTTTTATATGATACAGTCAGACCGTTTGGTTTAAGGTCATTCTAACAGCCATGAAGCAACTTCAGGAGGAACAAGATGTTTCTAGGAGAAAGTAAATATTCCCTGTGGGCAGCTTCCAAAGTATCGGTATCAGTATAGGCCTTCAAAAACCCACAAGTGCCGTCTACGCAAAATGAGCCCTGTCACGCACCCTCCCACCCCCAAAAATACACACAAACACGCACACCTGCCTCTGCACCGATAAGACGTCAACCACCGCCGTTCCAAATGTGTTTGCACACCGGCGTCGGTTGACTGCACTTCCTCATTGAACGACTTGAACAATTTATTCTGACGCGCCGCTGAATCCGAGGGGGAATTTAGATTGAGATTGAAAAAAAAAAGGAAAATCAGACACGACCTGAAAGCCTTGTGGGAGTGGAAGGAGGAGGAGGAAGAGTGGGGGGGAGAAGGCTGGGCAAACCTGAGGCAAAGAGACAGCAAGATATATGAGCCTGTCACTCAACATTACAGTGTCACTACAAGCTGGACAATCATTAACACGGCTAATGAACACAGCGGGGCCACGCTGCCGTACAGACCACGCTCACATAAAGCCACTGTGGGGGAATTTTATTAGTGCTACGACAGCACTGATATAATCCACCAACTCCTATCCAGGGGTACGGTGCTTTTACCCCAGAGGGTTCTTCTGCTGTGGAAGAGCTCAGATGACTTGAAAAGTAGAAATAATGATCTTATTATAAAGAATATATCCACATATGTGTGTTTAGGAAGGAAATAAACACACAAATATGATTTCAAATTGGACTGACGCTGATTTAAAGTATATTTAATCCTTACAGACTGTTCATATTCTGACTCCTAATTAGTCTCTACACCAATTCACATTCATAAATTCCCCATCAGTCATTATTATACGTTCAATTAATCTTTCTGTTTGATTAATAATGTGAAAAAAAACATTCGCAATCACTATGTTACGGTCCAGGAGAACATTTAATAGAATATAATGAATACAACATGTTTGAATGCTGATTTTTGAATTTTTTTAAATAAATACAGGTCAAATTTATACATTTGCATATATAGAGATGTTTATCAGCTGCACAGAATAAAAAAAAAAAAGAAGATGTACTTTATTTCCATTTTTGTATACTGTGGGTAAAGAAAAATCGAGCTAAAAGAAATGTGTATATGGTGTTTTTACAGCTCTCAAATGTAAAAAAGGGTTTAATTTGACAGTACTGTATGTAAGGGCTAATGTAATGGTATGATATGCTGTGGTTGGCTGACTGCACAATAAGACTGCAGTCACACAACAACCTCCGTAAAAACAAGTGCTGCCATTGAAACCTTATAAAAAGGAGTTAGGAAAAATCCAACAAAAAGCAAAAAGCTGGATAAAACTGGATAAAAGTTCAGTGTCTGCTTCTCCAAAAGGTTGTAATACGAATAGAAACTGGACTGCAGTTACTGACAAAAAGAAAATAAAGAGATGAACAATTCCAGGATCGTCATAAGTCAAGAATCAACCCTGAGCCATCGTAGTTTAACACTATCTCACAATTCAATAAAGCTGTGAGGGTGGGGGGACGAGAAAGGTCTAATAGGGCTAAACAAACTAATATAAAAGGTTAATAATCACTGATATAATCTACAGGACACAACACCAATGTAACTCTTACAACACAAAAATAAGACAATTAAAGATTAAAATGCTTTTTACATATCGTACCTTAATGATTTAACAGCATCTATGGATGCATAACTAAAACTAAAACTGAAGCATCATCCCGTTTAAACTCCACCACCAAAATCACGTCAGGTGACTTCGCCTTTTTTTTTTTTTTTGCATGGCGTCAGACCTTAAAGTGAGAAAACATGCTAATAGTCAGACATGGGCGTGTCCTGTCTGTCATAAATTGTTGGTAGGTGCTCTCTCACATTGTCAAGCACTCCGAATCTCAGGAAAACAGAGATAAAATGAGCCTCGTGCTTTTGTCATTAATAAACTTCCATATACGCCCCCACAACCAGCATGTGTCGACCAATCTACTGCTTTTATCTTATCTTACATCCATGGAAGGATTTGCATAAACTCTTTATTGCGGCAGATAAGAGATATTTTTCGCACACTGACCTTTTCATTTATTGTTGGTGGTTTGACCACAGCTGAATGTGCTGTAAACAACCCTTTAAAAGAAGTTGTTTATGGTGCTGTAAAATAAAAAATAAAAAAAAGTCTTCTTTCTTTTTGGTTTTTCATTTACAAGCTTTTAGTGGCCACACACAAACACACGCACACACGCAAAGAGATAAAGAAAGGTCTTATAATAAACATCACAAGGTAATCCTCATCATACACACAACAGCAAGTCCACTGATTACAAAGTGATCACCATGAAGCCTCCTTAGTGAGAACACAAGCCCGCAAATACAACTCTGCAAAATGCCGCACCAAAGGTTCAATTTCTGTTTGGTTTGAGATTTCAACCAAAGTGTCTCAGTGTGTGAATCACAAACTAATACAGGATATTATTTGTAGCATTGTGATGGACTTTAAAACCATCAAAAAATCACACTCTGCTGTTTCAATTTTTAAAAAAGGAAGACTTTAAATGTTCTCCCATCATCCAAAGATAGTCACGACTCGTAGCCGTTAGAAATCAGAAAAAAAAGACATTTAAAAAAAGAATGTCTGGGGTCAAGAGTGGTTCAGCTGTATTTACATTTACTGTGAAGTTGTGTAAAGACAAATGCAAAGGCGTCTCCGTGGGGGTCTGTGAAGGCATATGAAGGGGACAAATATCCCCTAAAAAGATTAATTATGCTTTAATTGTCTCTTAATCCACCGTGCCTGATGTGCCTGCTCAATTTCATGTCTGAGTCTTCCCTTGGTGCGCAAGAGACACGGGAACAAATGCACCTGAAATAAAGTGGATCAGCACATTGATTATTAGAGCAGATGGAGGAGCTACATTCAGGGTTTGTCTTTAAATACGGAGGATCAGATTGTCAAATTTTGTGATTGTTTATTTGAGGACGTACCGCATTTATATTCCTGTTAATCTACATGACATATTTAATGTGAATATTTTAGGGTATACGATTAAAACATTCTGGCATTTGTGTTTATTCATTTTTTATCAGATTTTATACATTTTTTGCTCCTCAAAAATGAACTTTTTTTTAATTTTTTTTGGTTTTTAAAACATTGAAATTCTTCTCTGAATTTTGCAAATGTGTCATAAATTTGTCACTTAGTAATCATAAAATTAAAAAAAAAAAAAAACTGATTTCAAAACACACTTTCTTTAAAACACTGTATGTATGAAACTGTATTTTATTCTCATAAATCACTGGATTCTTTGAGCTTTAGAGCTCCATGTCAAGCCACAAGCTTAATTAAAAGAGAATTCAATATTCATTAACAATCAAACATATATTTGTTAAAAAAAGCAGTGAACAGCACGTATCCTTACACAGCTCTTGACACCTATCTGTCATCATTTTAGAAGTTTGAGGGCTTGGAGCTGGAAGGGCGTAGCCTAGTGGCGTTTGTGACGAAAAATGTCCCACATATACAGTATTACCTTCCTTTAACTAAAAACACAGAACTACAGAAAACAGCTGAATTAGTATTGTTAAAACAAAACAAAAAAATCCTTCTGGAGGATTTAAGCAGCCGTACGAAACATGTTTCACTCTGCTGAAAAGTTGAGAGGAAAAAAGAACACCTCTCCACATCCAAACGAACAAAAGAGCTGCAACTCAGAGTAATGGAGCTAGATAATAAAAAAAGAAAGCAGAAATATCCCTCTTTACTTTGAGGGGTGAAATGTGCAGCAAATGAAACACTTCCCACTCTCCATCATCATCTCCATTTAAGTTGCGTTCCATCCAGACAAAGAGTGTGATATAACACTTTCACAAAACATTTAATCTTTCAGGTTTTTTTCTACAAAAAACAAAAAAAAATTGGACCTACCTGTGAAGAAAAGACCAAGCACAGTCCACAGGAGGATCATGTTTGCCGTGTTCGGGACAGCAGGGGGGGGAAACCGGGATGTGGGACGGGACTTGGTGCGTTCTCGGCTGGTCCAGCAGCACCGCTGTGCGCCCCGCAGACAGACACCCAGCCTGCCGCTACATTCACCACACCGACACTCTCGGTCCTGTCCGTCTGTCCGTCTTTTGTTCTCTGCCTGCGACGGTAAAGTCCCCCTCAAGTTTCAAATCCCCCGATGGAAGGAAGGAGAAGCCTCGGAGGAATGTGTCGGAGCAAATTACGCGCCGGAGAGGCAAACCTCTGTGAGTGTGTGAGAGTGTGTCTATGTGTTTTTGTTTGTGCCAAGGCTCCAGCTTGTTCACACCGAGCTGCTTTGGAGAAATCAACTACTGGATGGAGGAAATGTCAAAGCGTCACCGGCTGCAGCTCAGCTCTGCCCGCGGACACTCATCACGACGCGGCTCCGCTGGTAAAGGGGTCCCGGTACATTCTGCGATCATGATGCTGACAGGCAGAGGAGGCTGGGGTTATTAACTGGTGATATCCCTCCTCCTACTCTTCCTCCTCCTCCTTCTCAGATCATCATCATCATCATCATCATCATCACCATCATCATCATCATCACCATCACCATCATCATCACCACCTTTAGGGATAGTAGACTATTGCTACCAAGGGAAAAATAACCCTACTGTGTTTTGTGTTCTTTATAAGTGTGTAGATATTGTAAGTTTTTTTTTAGTTAATTTCATTCCTGTTACCCCAAAATCCTCTTTTAAGGCTTTGAAGCATTTGATGAGCCTTTTGAAATCTGTGTAACGACCTCAGACAGGAAGGAGGACTCAAACGCTTAACTCAAAGGGAATTTATTAAACAAAAAACGCTCTCAAGGAGGATGATAAAGGGGAACAAAAAACGCTCACTTGGAGGACAGAATGAAACAAGGCTTCTCGGGCTGCATGACGGTGACGCTGACAAGACAAAACGAACTGACACAAGACAAGGGAGACAAGGACTATTTGAACATGAGGTAAGGGGACACAGGTGGAACCAATCAGGGCGGGGTTGACAATCACAGCGGAGGGAAGGCACACAAAGGGAGGAAGTCAAGATCTGAAACAAGAGGGAAAAGGTGAGTACAAAATAAAACAGGAAGTGCATGACAGGACGGGACATGAGTGACTTGACTAAATGAAAACATAAAGGACCAACACATGACACAAGACAAGACATTAACAAATTTGACGAGACATAACAGTACCCCCCCTTCTAGGGCCGACTCCTGACGGCCCAGGACTCCCAGAGTGGGCATAAAAGTCCCTGACCAAACCCTTGTCCACAACAAAACGTGAAGGGATCCATGAACGCTCCTCTGGACCATAACCTTCCCAGTCCACCAAAAACTGTTTCCCACGGCCACGGTTACGAACCGCCAGGAGCTTCTTAACAGTATACACAGGCCCGCCACCGACAATCCGGGGGGGCGGAGGGGGGGCGGCGGCAGGCACCAGAGCACTTTCCCTGACCGGCTTGATCCTGCTGACGTGGAACGTGGGGTGGACCCTCAAGGACCTGGGAAGGCGTAGACGCACAGACACAGGGTTAATGACTTTTGATATGGGAAATGGACCCACAAACCTGGGAGCCAACTTCCTGGAGTCAACATGAAGGGGCAAGTCCTTGGTGGCTAACCACACCCTCTGGCCAGCCCTGTAGGGAGGAGCTGGCTGTCTGTGTCTATCTGCAGCTGCCTTCATCCGAGCTGAGCTCCGGAGGAGGGCCCGCCGAGCACCGGCCCAAATCCGCTGACAGCATCTGACCATGGCATGAGCGGAGGGGACCGTGACCTCCTTCTCATTGGCAGGGAACAGGGGAGGCTGGTAGCCGTTGACACACTGGAAAGGTGAGAGACCTGTGGCAGACGAGGGAAGGGTGTTGTGGGCATATTCCACCCAGACGAGGTGGTCGCTCCAGGTGGTTTGGTTCTGGGAGACAAGGCATCGTAGGCACGTCTCGAGCTCCTGGTTGAGGCGCTCAGTCTGCCCGTTCGACTGTGGGTGATACCCGGAGGACATGCTCACCGTGGCACCAAGGAGCCGGCAAAACTCCTTCCAGAAGCTGGAGATGAACTGCGGCCCTCTATCTGAAACGATATCACTGGGAAAACCATGGATCCTGAACACATTAATCATCATGACCTCTGCAGTCTCTTTGGCAGAGGGTAACTTGACAAGAGGGATGAAGTGTGCCATCTTGGAGAAGCGGTCGACCACTGTCAGGATGGTCGTATTACCTTTAGACAGCGGCAGTCCTGTTACAAAATCCATGGAGATGTGGGACCATGGTCTTTGAGGGACTGGCAGCGGGTGCAGCAGGCCTATTTGGGCCCGAGGTGAGGCTTTATTTCGTGCGCACACGGGGCAGGCCGCCACATATTCTGAGACCTCCCTTTCCATGGTCGGCCACCAGAACCGCTGCTTGATTACATAGATGGTTCGCTTGACGCCTGGATGACATGTGAGCATGGACGTGTGAGCCCAGTGGATTACCTTGGAGCGTAATGACAGAGGGACAAACAAACGGTTTTGTGGACACTCACTTGGTGCTGGGCTCACATCATTAGCCTGCTTCACCTCTGATTCTATCTGCCATGACACCGCTCCAACCACACGGTTCAGTGGAAGGATTGTTTCGGGTTCTTTGGCAACAGGTTCAGGGTCATGAAGACGGGATAGAGCATCTGGTTTAGTATTTTGTGAGCCTGGGCGAAAAGACAGTGTGAAGTTGAACCTGTTAAAGAACAAGGTCCATCTAGCCTGACGTGAATTGAGCTGCATGAGGACCCGAGAAGCATCTCTGGCAGGTGAGGAGTGATCAAATATTTTACTTAAATTATCTTGGAAATCTGCAAGTGACTGACAGATATTAGAGTCTCTGGACCATTCGGCCGTGGCCCAAGCGGCGGCTCGGCCCGTTAAATGGGACACAATGAAGGCAACTTTAGCCTGGTCTGACTCAAAAGCTGCTGGGTTGAGCTTAAAGTGCAGGTCGCACTGGACTAGAAAGGTTCTACAGTCACCTGAGTTTCCAGAGAACTTCTCAGGGGGGGCCAACCGCAGGGATATGGGGGCAACTGGTCCAGTAGGTGCCGCAGCTGGATTCTCTGCCGGTGGTGTCGCCGGGGGGGCTGTGTCTAGGCGCAAAAGGACTTGGTGTAGTTGACCCGACAGGTGGTTAACCTGAGAAGTGACTGAGGCTTGAAAATCCTCCTGACGCTTGGAGAGTTCCTCCACACCCCGGCCGACGGTGCTTAGCTGCGTTGCATGCTGATGGATCTTTGTGACCTGTGCAGCCATGGAGGTTTGGAGATTCTTCAAGTCAGCTGAGTCCATTGTAGGTCAGTTCGTTCTGTAACGACCTCAGACAGGAAGGAGGACTCAAACGCTTAACTCAAAGGGAATTTATTAAACAAAAAACGCTCTCAAGGAGGATGATAAAGGGGAACAAAAAACGCTCACTTGGAGGACAGAATGAAACAAGGCTTCTCGGGCTGCATGACGGTGACGCTGACAAGACAAAACGAACTGACACAAGACAAGGGAGACAAGGACTATTTGAACATGAGGTAAGGGGACACAGGTGGAACCAATCAGGGCGGGGTTGACAATCACAGCGGAGGGAAGGCACACAAAGGGAGGAAGTCAAGATCTGAAACAAGAGGGAAAAGGTGAGTACAAAATAAAACAGGAAGTGCATGACAGGACGGGACATGAGTGACTTGACTAAATGAAAACATAAAGGACCAACACATGACACAAGACAAGACATTAACAAATTTGACGAGACATAACAATCTGCACCCAATGGCAACATGTTTATTAATTTAAAAAAAAAGAAGCTATATTTGTATTGATACAAATTGTATTATGTTGTAACTGAATATAATTTCCCCAAAGATTAAATTGATTCTCCTCAAGCATGACTTCCATCCAGCTGCAGTCTATTTAAATAACATGTTTAATGGTTTGAACGCTTTAGAGAATCCTTCTACTCCCAACAAAATCAATGAAGTCTCTTACAGATAAGAGTTCTTTATGAATCGTTTTAAAACTCCATGATAAAGTGCTTTTGTGTCTTCAGATTTTCTGGGCAAAAAACATCAGGCAGCCTTCACACATTTGTAGACTTGATGCTTTATGTTAGGAAGTCTCTTAAATAATAGTATTGTGTTAGTACTTATGTTTTAACTGCAACTTATACAGCAGTGTTGTTGCCACAGATGAGTTGTTAAGATGTTATCTTAATATATTGTACTGTCATAAAGTGAATTGTTTTAAGTATCTAATATAAAAACACTTGTTATTTTAAAGGTAAAGTGTGTACGATTTAGTAGTGTCCCAGTCAGCATGTCCATGTGGGCCCCACATGGGTTAAATGTGGGCTACGTGGGTACTGAGTAGGCATGGGCTTGAACTGGCCAAATTTTGCAGGTCCAACATAGTTTCAGTAACATGGGTCCTGCATGTGAAGTCAACGTGTGCTGACTGTATGAGCCCCATAAGGGATGTATGTGGGCTAAGTGGGCATGGGCATAAACAGGGCAAATTGTATGGGCCCCATATTGTTTCAGAAACATGGGCCTTACATGCCAAACCCCCTAATCGGCAAACACAGATGGGGCCACCAAGGAAACTCCGGACAAACCCACTTGGGACCCGTATTTGCAGCCCAAATTTAACCCTTATGGGGTCCACATGGACATGCTGGCTGAGATCTAGTGGTGGGGTCATAGAAACAAATGAAATATCCCTTCCCCTCGCCTTCTAAGTGTATAGGAGAAAATATGGTGTCCATGAAATTCTGGGCTACTGTAGTAACATGGCAGGACCTTCTCCATATATAGATATAAAGACTCATTCTAAGGTAACAAAAGCACAAAGATTCTTGGATTAACCACTAATTAAAAATACTTATACTGATGCTCCGATAAACCCACTGTAGCTACACTACCTGTCGAGACAGAAATAGCAGACAAAGTTAAAGACTAGCTGGTGAACATAGTTGAGCATTAGCAGCTCAAGAACCACAGGGTCTTTCTCAGTTTGTGTTCTAACCTGCACTTGTGTTCTCATGAAACATCATCGGTCGCAGCCCAACTACTGTTCCAATTCAAAGTCAACGTCTAGCCAAGTACAGTCCAAATCACAAAAGGTGTTCTTGCTCTGTCCATTTAATCAAGGATATATCTGGATCTGACTTGCGTGGACTTAAAATGCATCTTAAGTATTCAAAGAATGTCAGAATGTATTTCATACCAACCAGCAACAACGGCTGAGATTTTGAGGTGCAAAGCTGTTATAATGTTCACTATAGGACTGCTATTATGTCTCTTTATTGAGTTTTGATGCTTTTTAAGGTGAGAAAATATCCATTTAGATTTCCAATAGCATCAGTTGACCGAAATAATGCCTGTTTAGAAATTAACTAAGACAGATGGGAGGACTGGCCGGTCAACCTCTGTCAACATCCTGTGGAGAACAGTCTCATCTCTTTCATAATTTAGTGCTGTGACTCTGGCGTCTCCATACTGTCTTGATATGAGATATAATTCCTTTGGAAGATATATTTTGGTCTCAGAGATGAGATCTAATATTTGTTGGTGCTGCACGTGTTTGTCTGAAGATAAAGTGAAGCTTCATGTTTTGATTGGACAGAAGAACAGCGCTGCCTCTGTGGACTTTGGGCTCCTCATATGTAAAAATATCAACACATTTCAATATAAATCAGAAAATAAACAGATGGGTTCATGTTAAATTTAATTTTTCTACACATAGACTGGATTACAGATTGTAACAATATTGACTGCATGTGATTGTCGGGTAGGTTATTTTTCCTCTGAAATGGTCAGGTCATCAGTGGACTCTTGAGATGATTTTGTCACTACACCAGAGCTGAGCATAGCAGTATTCTTGGTAAGACTTTATAATAGAGCCCATGTTTAACAGTGTCATCCAGTCATTTACAGTGTACATTCCATAAACTTCCTGTTTTCCTTCCTTATCTCTACATATTAAATACTTCCTGGCACTTACAGTGTAACTTCCTTGTATGAATCAGTATATACGTATATGGATGAAGTGCAATAAAAACAAATGCTTTTGCCCTTTGCTCATGTCACTTCTGCCAAACATTTGTTATGCATAACAAATGTTTGGCAGGCAGGCTTCACTCACACTCAAGGGATTTATAATACTTGTGCCTTCTACTTCATTGTATTGACTTGTTCTTCATTGTAAGAGCAAGTGAAGAAGTGTGTCTATAATTTGGAAAATTCGCTCCAGCTCATAACACACCAACTTATCTCTCTCAAGTGCACAACTATGGAAGGCTTGTATTGTCATCTGAGGACAAAATACTAACAATACAGTAATGTCCTGATATGCATATGTACATTATGCAGAAACCATAACCATAATAATGTGCTGTTCGCTCAATCTTACACTGTACAGAGTAAAAACAGGGTGTGGACTGTACTCTGAGGTTTACACTGTTCCTCCTACCAATGTGTGTATATTTACATGGTAACAACAATGGTAATTGCTGTAATTTTAGTCAGTTTGTCAGTTTTGTTTAATCATTAAGTATTATGTAATGTAAGAGTCTTGGTGTTGGTATGAGTTAATAGTTAATGGACAAGTGCAGAACCATGGTTTGCTTTGTAGCCGGTGTGAAGCCCAGAGTTGTAGTTTATGGTCGGCACCATCTTTTCTGTTTGGAGCCAGGTCCTTCATAATAAGAAGTGCGAGGTGTTGCCTTTTGTGCTCCTGAAACAAGTCCCGCTACATCACATCCAAGCTAATGCTAGCTTACTGGGAACACTAGCGGCTGCACACTTTGGCTAATATTAGCTGTGCTAGCGAAATTCTGCTAAGAGGGCGGGTTTCATAATCATGTCATTTTAAAGAATCAGTGAGTGGAATTTAGTGGAATATAGTGCAACTTGGCAGAAATGGAATATATTATTTATAAGTATGTTTTAATTAGTGTATAATCCCATGAAAATAAGAAATGTTGTATTTTCATTAGCTTAGAATGAGCACTTTATATCTATATAGGGAGCAAGTCCTCCTCCACAGAGTCTATTAGGTTGCACCGCCATGTTTCTACCCTTTAAACTAACACACGTGGGATATTGTGATAATAATCTGGCTCAGTGTGAGTCCAGTAACTTCCAAAATGACCACTAGCACACTTGTTATTGAGACTATAATGACTGAAAAAATCACTGACTTCATATTTCTAGAGAGAAGTTGATACTTTTTGAGTGGGGGTCAGTTGGAGCATCTAGTGGCCATTGATGGTATTACACTTTAGGGTACTTTCACTCTGGCTTCAGCCTCATTCTGTGGTAGTCGCTGCTTGATCACAACACAAATCTTGCCTGTTACATAAAATTTCACTTTATCTCACAACATAATGATCTACGCCGTAACAATTAATTGTTGACCAGATGTGATTCAGTTTAATTTATTCAACAGATGCGTCCCCCATTTTTTCAGTGAGTGCAGAGATATATTATAAACTCCCAAAGGAATATCATAGTAATATAGGCAAAATATGCATGCAGTTATATGGGAACCGTTATAGTGATTCTAAAGGCCTCAGGTGGTAATAGCGTGAGGTCGAGCCTATAAAAAGAGGCAACTTTGGGAGTATAAAGCAATAATGAGCCACTTTCCCCACATATAGCCTCAGAGTTATTTTGTCTCTTTAAAGCAGTGGATTACAAAGTGGGGTCATTTAGTGGGCTGCAGGGGCTCCACCTGTTAAACCACTGTAGCATCACTTCCATCTCATTCATTTGCTTTAAGACCACAACAGAATCATAATGCAATGAGACTCTCGCTGCCTGCAGTATGAAAATGTTAATCTTGTCTGTCGTGAAGTTCCTGACTTTTTCAAATCTGTAGGATCTGCTGCAGACTCCAGAAAAATAAGTTAAATAAAGAATTATCTTTAAGTTCTTCTGTAGACATTCAAAAGCATCTGTGTCCTGAATTAACTGTAGGATCCTGATCTCAAGGGAAATATATACTGACAGTCTGTGCAGTTTTTTGTGCAAAATATTTGGAAATATGCTTATTTGATGTGTTTGTGAGAGTGAGATAAGATAATTTGTCTATCAGCATAAAGATTGGAAGCAGAGGGAAGTTTAAAAAAAACAACAACTTATTTCCACCTCTAAACTTTACTCTTTTGTTAAATTCGTACACAAACAAAATTGTAAAACCAATTATTTGCTGTTTTAGGCTTACCTGCTGTAACTGTTCCTTGACTAACAACATTTTATCAGTCCACTCAGCACTTCAGTGGAGCGGCTCCAGCTGTGGTGCAGGCTGCTGGATACAGTCAGTAAATACAAGTTTTGGTGTTGGTCCCTGTAAAGGCACAATGGTACCAAATCTGACAACCTCACTGTGGCCAGCTGTTGTTCACCAAGAAATAGTCCCATCACTTTAACTTTAACCCCTTAATCCACAAAATGTTGTTTTTCTGTTTATGTATGGATGAAACTAGCAAGCTGTTATACTAAACTAACTTCACCACATCCTGACTATAGCCCTTAACAAACTGACATGAGAATGATATCAGTCTACAAGTTTGCAATGACGAATACATTTAGAAAGACACACGTGACTTTTTAAAACTGCATATATATATATATATATAAGGACCAAATACATATTCATATTGAATGCACCAGAAAACCTTTTGACTGTCAGTGTATTTAATTTCCCTACAATATCTATAACCAGCTATTGAAGCATTTTGAACATTTTATAGATATGTTTAGACAACTCAAAAAACTTGGTCAGGGAAAGATGGACTTGGTTAAGTACAGAAAAACTTGAAGATGATACAATACAAGATGTGTTTGGGTTTTTGTTTTTTGTTTTCAACCAAAACCACAAACAGGATTCAGGATTCAGGATGCAGGATGCAAACTCTGGTATCTTGAACCTTTGCGCAACCACCGTCCACTCTGACCTCCTTAGACTGACTTCTGTATGAAAAAACGTGTTGCCAGTGAACATAATCCAGGCAAAACTTATATTTTCTACTAAATGTATTTGAAAAAACCAGTGTAATATGTAGGAGACTTGGTTGGCATAACCATAAAACATCTGTGTGAAGTGATTTTTTTTATACAGCACTGAAATGAATGGATACCAAAAGCTGTTTGTGAGGCCCGAAACACACAGCAATAATGTACAACATTATGAAAGCTTTGGGAAGTAATGTAATGAAATAGATGAATGTAGCTGTGATTAAAAGTATTTTCTTTCTTTTCAGATTACAAAAAATACTGGGCACATTTAGAAAGAAGATTTTATTGTATTATACTGTACACACAATTTTTGCTTAGAAGATAATTCAAAATATTCAAACTTGATATCATCCTGTAATTCTTATTATAATTAATATAAAATAACCCTTACCCTATCCAACCTCAACTATAACCTATGTTTTTTTTAAATAGCTTCAATTAACTTCTTTATTTTCTAACCTTTACAAGTAACAAATATCATTTTGTGTATCATGTAATTGTAGAGGAGCAGTCTTTAAATTTAATGAGTGTGTATGAGACATTTTGTGAGATTCTGTTGCTCACAGTGTGTGTTATTTGTAGTGTGATTACTGCTCCCCGGTTGTTTCGGTGCTGGAAGTGTATAGTTGGCGTGTGGATTTGTTGCAGAGCAGGTGAGGAGAGGAGCGCAGTGGCAGCGCTGCTCCTCACACACAGCGCTGCGGTGTGGGCCGTTAGGTGCACTGCTCGACTGGATGATTGTATAAATGGAGGAGAGAGGAGCTGGAGGAGACACTTTTATGGCTGGACGACCATAAATAGCAGTGACAAAGAAGCTTGCCTCGAGCGAGCACACACACACACACACACATACAGCACTCACAAAAATCCACACGCACACTGACACCACTTTGAATTTTCTCACACCCAATTTCTGTAACTTTATTTACATTGCACCTTTCAATAGTAGAGACATCTCAGAGTTCTTCACAGAAGAAGTGAAGAATAAACATACAGTCAATAGAAAAATTACACAAAGGCAAGTCTGAACAAATGGGTCTAGACTCTAGAGCTTTCCAAATGTCCAAATGTGTTTAAGTCCAGAGGGAGAAAAGCTCCAAAGTTCAGGAGCCACAACCTCTAAAAGCACCGTCTCCTTTAGTTCTAACTACATACTGTTCATATTCTCACTCATAATTAGTCCCTACACCAATTTACATTCATAAATGCCCCAACATACATGTTTGATTAATCCTTATGTGAAATAAATAGAGCAGAATATATACTTTACTGTCATTGCACTGATAAAAGAATACACCAAAAACAAACTTAGTAAATAATAAAGCAAATAATTGACCTAAAATAGTCATAATAAATGATCATTGTCATACAAAACCATGCAGAGCTTCATAGGTAATCACAAGACTGATTCTGAATTTGATGGGAAGGCATCAGAATCACAGTGTCACATGAGACCTTTTGAAGGGCCTGGTCAAGAGTTTAGCAGCAGCCTTTTGGACCACTTGTAAACAGTCCATAATTAGTGTTGGAAGCAGCCGAGTTTGGCACACAGTTTATATGGGTGAGCGTCTTGCGAAACACCAATGTCTGGGTGTCACAGATTAGTCTCAGTACAAACAGGAGGAACAAGATAATAGAATTAGAATTTTCAACCACACTATCTGGTTTTGTTTTACACAGAATCATAAGCATGAGATCAGCCGGCTATGCTCACATCAGAGCAACGACGAGGTTAGAGAAACAATGACAGGCACAATGCTTTTGTTCATGTCTTAACAGCTTTTTCAGTGTCAGTTACAAATCGTAAACTGCAATCAGGGAGTGCATTTTAATGATTATATGCATATGTGTACACACACACACACACACACACACACAGACACACAGACACAGAAGTGTTACAACCTTGTCCCATCAAGCAAATTACATGCCTCTCTGTTCACCCCCAGAGGTCATTTAACCTCATGGCCTGTTGGGCAACAAGCTGTTCAGCTAATCAGCAGAGAGCTTCCTCTCTCCAGGGAGGGACATATGGTGAAGAGCACTATGACATCACGAATAACCACTGCTGTGACATCACAATAGAGGCTGTGCAGTTAAAGCATACATTTCTTTGTGACCACATCTGGCTCCACCATGGAGGTCTACTGCCAAACTGTCTGTAAGGTCAGCAAGCTGGAGAGAACATGTGCTGATGATGGTATAGATAAGACATGTTGGAGGTGATGGCGATGTTGTCATGTACTGTAACACAAGCCGCTGACCCCTCTTAAAAGACCTTACCTCATATTCTGACACCCATTACCAATTTGGTTCAGAGGCCTCATGACTGTATTGTACAGTGTCACATATAGAGATGTACAATAAAACAAAGACCAGTATATTATTGGCTGATAAATAAGATAAATTAAATGGAATTGAATTTCAGGTTATTGTTATCAATCCTAAAATGACATTGGTCCAAACCAAGGCTGCATTATTACCCTTAGGGGCCCCCAAAACAACTTTTATTTTATTCTGATTGGATAACGCTGCTACTGGGCAGAAACCATGCAACTCTGTATTGTTTTAGATATACTAGGTTTATGACAGTGACCATTATTATCAACATCTAGAGAATGGGTCAAGCATTCATGATCCCCTGAAGATGAATCCTACTGATTTACACACCTTTCATCTATGGCAGGCATGTCCAAACTATTCCATTAAGGGTCATGTGTCTGCAGGTTTTTGTTCCAACCAGGCAAGAGCACATGATTCAACCAATCAACTGTCTGAAGACTGAGATAAGTTCAAAACTATTCCATAAAGGTTCAAGCTTGGTTGGAATGAAAACCTGCAGCCACATGAACCTTTATGGAGTAGTTTGGACATTCCTGATCTATGGTCACCAGCAGGTCAAACTTGTCATCTATACTGTGAAATATCTCAAAGCTTACTGAGAGGAATGGCACAACATTTCAGACCGACATTCTTTGTTCTCTGAAGATGAATCACACAGACTTTAGATGCCCTGACTTTTCATCTAGTACCACCATTGAAATGTAGGGTTTAAAATGTCTAAACACTACTGGATGGCTTGTCATGAAATTTGGTTGGACATTCGTGTTCCCCTCTGACTAAATTGTATTACCTTAGATGAACCTGTTTTTTTTTCATCTAGTGACATCATCAGATCAAAATGTGTGCATTGACCGAATGTATGAGTTTTATTGAGGAAACTGTTATTGACCTGAGTCCTACATATTTTCTGAAAATCTGCAGTCTTTTGTTGTTTTGGGGTTGTTGTTTTTTTTCTCCATAAAAAAATAATCAAATATCCCCAGTCAATCAGTTATAAACAAAGGCGCTGTTCAAGTTAACTGAGTACAGAAAGTGTATAAAATGTTTGAGTATTTCTATGTAAAAATGAGTTTTTGAAGATGTTTTTCAGCCTCAGTTATTGTTGCACTCAGTTCACAACAAAGCTGTTAATCCCTCTTACATTTTAAATACTCAGCATTTCTTGCTTCCCTCCTTTTCCAAAAAGAAAACATACCGTACCTGTAATTTTTGACTATTCATCCTCTTTGTTCTTTCTTTTGTTTTTGATCTCGTGTGTTTACGACAGACAAAGAGTGAGTGAGACAGACTTTAGACTACAGTGGCAGAGTGAGTTATGTTTCTACCTTCTATGGCATATGTAAAAGTGACAAAATAGATATGTTTCTAAATTTATTACAATTTTAATATCAGCTTTTGTATTCTGACACACGTTGAACTGTGTTGACCTTAACTCAAGTCTCTAATGCAATCCTGCCAGTCCAATCAGTGCATGTGTCAGGGTTATCTCATGCTAATGGACTTTGTTATTCAGTGTTCTCTTTAAAGCAGCAGATACTCAGTGTAACAAAGCAACCACTGACACAAAGGATACAATTATCTGCAATCATTGTAATGTAATTATTTTAATGAATTTGTCCATATTTATGAATTCTGATGATGTTTGCGTTTCTCAACAAATAACTAGCAGTTATATTTAGCCCGGCAGCACACCGGTGACTTGTGAAAAAAACATTTCAGTGAATTCATCAAACCTATTAAATTAAATAAATAAATACTGATGAAAAAGTTCAAACCAGAACATTTTTTAGCATATATTGTATGGACATGTTGTTCCCTCATTTCATCACATTGGTGATAAACAGTTGGATCTTCACTTAGCAGCACTTTACCAAAGTATTTAACACTACTGATAAAAATAATGATGTTCTATTAAACTCTGCTTTTCAAAAATAAGCTGTAATTTGCTTCTCAAATGTACTAAAAAAAATCAAGAATCAGTGAATGCATATTTCAAAGTGAAATAACATAAAACACAAGATTAACAAACCTGAACGAAAAAACAACAGAGAGAAATAAAGCAAGCCTAAAATGTTAGGTTTTGAAATAGACTTGAGAAAGAAAAAAGAAAAAGATAAATAGCTTGCCTCATTTCTTTTGAATAATAATGAACCTCAACCTGAAAACGACAAAGATCCACCAGAAGATCTCAGTCTGCACTCTGGTTCAGATGGACCTTGCATATCAGAGGGACTGTGAGCCAGGCATATGATTTTTTGATATCAAACAAGAAAGCTTAGTTCACACTTTAATATATACGTGAACAGCTGCTGACCTGCACACAAACGTACACACACTTCTATACGTATTAGGCTGTGCACACAGATACATTCCTGTGAGGTATCTGACCCAAAAAGCAGAACTTGGACTCGAACAGCTGAAGTAACTGAAGCAGTTTGTTGCAGAGTTGAGGAGGGGCTCGAAGTTAGTGGAGAGAGGGATTCTGTAGCCGGTGGAGCAGATTGAGAGAGCGGTGTGAAAGGCTGAAGAGTGAGCAGAATGCAGGTGCACATGAAGCAAACTTAAGAAAAAACAAACATTTGGCCAAAGTGCAGTGTTGCAGACTCAACAATGTGGTGAAGATTGAAGAGGAGAGCTGGGACTAAATAACCAGACAAAGACTATCTCTAAGGGACCGTTCGTTATTTATGGAATGGGCCACCGGAGGAAAATGGGGGGGGGGGGGTCATGTCATAATATTCTTTGTTGAGGGGGGGGGTCACCCAAAAAAAATTGTCAGAGAGGGGGCATCATTCAACTTTTGAAGCTACGTCTGGAGGATCTGACACGAAAATCGCCACACCTCCCTCCCCCCTCAATCCCATAATCACAGGTGTATGATATCAGCAAGTAGCGAGTTTCTTGCCCTGTTACGCCAAGATGGATCACAACACTACGCAAACAAACATACGGGCCGGTTGCTGGAGGCATAAAAACCTACAAGTTTCCTTGCAGAGCCTGTCGGGAGAGGAAACTTTAAAGAAGATTAAGTTAAGTAAAGTTGACACACCGAAATTACGGGGATTCCAGAGAGTTTTGGAGGAGTTACTGGTGCCCTATCAAGACCATGATCAAGACAAGTCATGCAGTGTTTTGACAATGGATATCGCCTTTGAAATGTTTAGTAAAACATATACCTGGTCGAATTTCTGGTTGCTTTCCAACCCGCTGCTTTCCTGACCCAACTGTGTCTCTTGCTGGTGTTGGACCGGTGGGCATCCACAATAGCCGCAGGCATTCCCCTGTGGAGGCAGGTCGTAGTCCTCGCACTCATGGCACTTCAGGCACCTACCCCTCTGCACGCCACGTGTATCCGTCATGTTTATCCGTTTAAATTGTGAGGTAAAACTCTCGAAATTGCAAGGATAAAATCTCAAAATTTACGCTCGTAGAATGAGAACGTTCAGCTTCGGCGATGAATGAGTAGCCTACTTGATGTCTGCTAAAACAGTGATGATTTGAATGTATTACCCAGTGTGCTTTGTAAAATGCAATATTGTGCTTTAACTTTAAAGTAGGCCTAATACAGAGGGGGGGGGGGGGGGGGGGTCATGTAAAAAATAATCAGAGTCCCGAAAATCCCTCCGGTGGCACTCAATTTAAATAACGAACGGTCCCTAAAGGGGGATTTTGACCCCTTCCAAGCAGACCAACCACTGTATTTAGCAATAGATGATGTGATTTTCTGCATAAATTCAAAATCTATTAAATCTGCTGATTGTGAACCATTCAGGAAGCGACTTTTAGTGCTTTAACATTCTACACTGTAAAAAATAAATGCTTAAATCCTTTCTAACTGGTTTGTTGTGTGTGACTGTGTCCCCAAGAATCACAAACCTAAAAAGTAAATGTAAAAAAGACAGGTTCTGCAGCTGAGTAGTAAAAGACATTATGGACTTTGACAGTCAACAGTCAGCAGGATATTGGACAGGCTTAGTTTTGAGCAAAGAAAATAAGGGTGGATGATTCAGTGGTGGTCTGCAATTTCACCAGCAAAATACAAAGGTCCCAACGTGTGTAAAAAAAAAAAAAAAAGAAGAAAAGTTTATTAAAACCCTGACATGAATAAAATTTGAGTGATTTGATTGTTTGAATGTGTCTGACTTTTACAGCTTAACCCTTTAAAAACAATACACATGCACTATAAGACAATCTGACTGACTGTCCAATCAATCATTGTTCATCTCTTAGGCTGTTACTGATTAACCATGACTTGACAGAGGATTTGCTACATGTTTAATCATATGATACAGTCTAATTAGTAATGTGTAGCCTTCTGAATGGAAACCACACACTGTGTACAGTATGAATAAATTCATCCAATTTTCCCTTGATAAGCTAAAGCAAATACGACTTGGACGGGGAGGAGAGCGATTCATTGGGTTGGTTCCAGGATACGGCAGCTTGTTTCTGAGAGCGAATCCCTGGATTTCCATTGGAATGAATGCATCTCAATGACCCTGATTGGGAAACATCAAAGTGAACATTTTCCACATCTACAGTATGAGGAACATCAGCTGGGTCACTGAATGACAAGTTATGTAACGAGTGTGCTAATATTCAGTTATTTCATGTGGTTCATCTATAAAACATGCTGTCCTCTCAAAACTTCTAAACAAATAAAACATTCCCAACAGGAATCTTCCTCCTCTACTGTGACATCGCTTCATGGCGTCTTGTTCTCAGTCCCCAGTCAGGCTTTGTGTTTGATGATTCTGATCTTCTGGTAGAGAGAATCAGCCTAATAAACTTATCAACACCAACTACACTGTGTTGTTTTTCATTTGGTGTTTTTTTTTCTCCCTCTAAAATGGGAGTCTGTGACAGGTCATGGAAAACAAGGACGAAGCTTTATCAAGATTAGCGCTTAGATGGGGTTCGGTTGAAGAAATGTAGGTGGACCTTTTTAGGTTCAGCAGTGCCATCAACAGTCCAAACTTGTATTTATTTATTTAAGTTTAAAGGGTTGTATAGGTCTTTATGTGTGTGAGGAGAGTGTTCCAATAGCGTGTTGCTTGGACAGAGAAGGCCAAGCATCCAAAGGTACCCTTTTTTATGAGGAACAATGCAGTCCCCTCTAAATGTGGACCTTGTGGTTCTGATATTGTTCTTTCTGGCTACAAACCAGCTCAGTGGTGGAGGGGCAAGACCAAGATTTTAAAAACAAGGTGGGGGTCATTGAGATCTGATATCGTCCAGGGTGAGAAGACTATACTTCTACCTTCATATCCATTTTAGTTTTTCGGCCTTCATTGAACGGTACAAGCGGTTGTATATGCACGGTTGTATATTTGTTGAAGAAGATACAGTTTAATCTTCAATTAAAAGCTAGTAAGTAATCCCTAATTTTATCACACATCTTCCCCAAGTGATGAACCTCCATGTATAGGTTTAACCTTTATACATAAGCCTGTCACTCCAAACCTTTGCATGTATCTGTATGTCTGTCTTTGGGTCAGGACAAGCTCACTGAATGAAAGCAAAGTGTTCCAGTTCAGCAGCTGAATATTAATACAACATACCAACTCTTCTTTGTTTTTTTTTTGCAGGTTTGTGCGTCCACCTCACAGAAACCAGAATCAATGGTGTGTTTGGACAGTCTTCATGAAATGATTATGTTAATATTACTATTATGTTTCCACAGCCAGGAGGTTGTCCTCTGAAGTGTTGAATATTTGTTGTCAGCTTGGCCAAGTTCTACGATACATGATACATCCATGAGTTGAGTGCATGTTATGACATTTCACTTCAACTCTTAATGAGCATTTACCAAAAACCTTGTAGACGTCCAGGTTAATTATGAAATAACAATCACTTGGTAAATACTACATGACATCATATTTCTGGGCTTTATGCATGAATCGCAACACCATAGTAGATCACTAATCAAGTGATCGGTATGCAGTGGATTGTGGGATATGAAATGTGGACTTTCAGCCATTTTTAGTCAATGTTTTGTAAAACCAAGGCAACAGTGGAAACTCAGATAAAAACCATGTTATCTTTTCATTCCATGATGTTCTGAAGCTTTCTAGGTTGGAACTTTGCCTTTTCTATCAGATTTGATTCTGAAATGAGAGGGCTACTGTCCTTAAACCATAAAGTCATAGCTATGTGTGTTTGTTTCAAAAGTGACAGATGAATTAACCAATCACATGTGTGGGACCAAAATCATCCCTCTCTGACTTCCCGACGGTCAGAGTTACTCACATCTATTTGTTATAAGTTAAATAGTGTAACACTAACTCTGCTCTACTAACTCTCTATGTGATTTCCCATCATTTATATGCTGTTAGCATCATGTTAAGCAAGGATTACTGTACTGTCAGCCAGTCCACCTGGAAACCTATTTGCAAATATTAGTGCATTTGTTAAAGCTCTACACAACAGACTACTTACATTTGGAGACATTCTTTTATTGTATGCATTAATAATAACAGCACACATGGCTGTTTGCAGAGAGAGAGAGGGAGAGAGAGAGAGAGAGAGAGAGAGAGAGAGAGAGTGCTGCAAGCTGCAAACAGCTGTTTCTATACACCTCCACATGCTGATTTTGACTGATTTTTGTGATTGCTCTGATTAATAAACGTATTGTTTAATTTTGAAACAGTAGCCTTATGTTGTTGTTATATATTCTGCATGGTTATATCAATGAATTGTATCTTATGAAAGATAAAATTGTCCAGCTCTAATGGTTACAGTTCACCACTGATTAAAACCATGTTATCACTAAAACCTTGCATATCTGTTTTCTGGCTATATGTTTAATTTGTTTTGACAAGAAACTTTTTTTTTTTTAATGATTTTAATATTCTGGACAGTTTGAATATGAAGCATTGAAGTTGATTTCAGTTGATAACAGATTGGTTTGTTCAAACCTGTAAACCTGTAAGTTTAATGATAATAACATATACAGTATTCCAAACTCCAACCTGTGTGTGGGACTGAATGCTGCAGAGACCATGAAGGAGCTGGCGGCATGAGTACAATAATTACAATAATTGGCTTGTGCTTGACTCACAATGTAGGACAGTTACTTATTGTAGTGAATAAATACTTATAACATTCCCACAGCTCCGTAGGTCAGTTTATGTAGAGTATATGTGCAAAGACACAAATGGAAGATTGCTCAGTGGGTAGACAAGTCCTAAATTGTGTGAAGTGCATTTGGTGTGGCACATTGTTGCTTAGCCCCTGGAGCTGCTTTTTTTATTCTATATCTGAATTATTCCTACTGTTTGACATATTTTTATTTCTCTTTTGTTTGTTTTTTCCTCTTCTGGTTCGGCTTGCAGGGTATTGTAGGTAACAATAAGATTATAAAATCCAAACCAGAACTATTGAGTTCCAACCTCTACACCACTTTTCAGACATATTCAACTTCTACTGATGTTGAACTCATTGTAGCTTTAAAGAATGAAATCAGTATTCTGAGAGAAAAATGTAATATTGAGGCAATAAACTCATCATTTGAGTATTAAGACAATAATATTATACAAATATGTGTGTTCAAGAAAAAAGGTTGATATATTTTGGGATTCAGCATAAGCCAAAGACTAGTGATGCAATAACAACAGTATTATTTTATTTTTCACATCTTGTAGCTGTTCCAACCATTTTCTCAAATGAGTATTTTCCAGAGTAGAGCAGCAGTCAGACTGGTTTGTCCCAATCTTTGTGTTGCTGGTTGGCTCATAACTCTCTAGTACCAGATGTCTCCCATCAACTTTAACTGGAATGCAAACAAAGGCTGCAGCCGGTTGTGAAATCATGGACTTTCCAGCAACACATTCGGAATGCAAAAGCTCTAAAAAATCTCAAATCTCTACTGAATTTATTGGCACAAATTCTGTCGTAGATATTCATTATCTAGTAACATGAGTTTGTCATTTACATAACATGCTGTAGTTAGATGTCTTGCTCTGTATGATATATACACATGCATGGCCGTAGCTACCATTGAGGACACCGAGGTCATGTCCTCGGTATTTTTTTCTTGAAGTTTCGTTTCATTGTGAAAATTAAATAGCCGACGAGACAATTATCCTTACATCAACGGACCTTCACGTGACACGTACTTGCAGATACCGCTGCCATGTCAAAATGAAAGTAGTCGGCTATAAAGCCAGCGGCGGTGTGAGGCTTTGAAATCCACCGGGAATTTTTTCACCGGCCCCGGTGTCCCAACTGGTTTCCAATTCAACTGGTTTCCTTACCGAACAGCTCCAGCTGTGTTGCGCTTCCGTCAGCAGATTTGTCACAAATTCACAAATATACACAGCATATTACTGGAGATTTTTAAGTCGCAGTTATATAATGCTCACTTCCAGAAAAAATATTATTAATTGGACTTGACCCAATTTTGCAAACTGTTCATTCATTGGACAAGCCCTTTTCTCCCTTTCCCAGCAGGCCGTGCTCCATTCCACATTTTAAGAACAAACAAAGAAAATAATATATTGCAGTTATCATTTTTAAATATACAACCATGGAAATTGTAGAATACTGAAATAGGAGTTGATTTAAGTTGCAAAATTGGAAATGATAAGAAAGAACCGGACCACAAGAGTGACCATGACTGAGAAATACACAGCAAGAAAGTGGTATAAATAAATCATGGATTACAGCAAATTAAAATACATGTCTTGGTCTTATTTTTGACCTCGGTATTTGACAAATCCTGGCTACGGCCTTGTACACATAGATACCACACTCTGTGCTGCTAGTCATTGTATTGATGTATAGCTAATGGTCTGGTGTAGTCGCCCCTCTAAATACATACGTATATACTGTGACTAGTTTGTTGATCAAAATGAATAGTTGTCATGCTAAAATACTTCTGTTCAATTAAAAGTTATGTTATGTGGCTACTATGGTTAATTAAATAACATAGAATAGAGACTGAATGCATTTTTTTTAAAATAACTGTCAAAGATGTCAAATGTCAGTGCATGTCAACATGCTTCACAATAGTGTTTGAATGACATTCATATTTTTAGACACACACACACACACACACACACACACACACACACACACACACACACACACACACACACACACACACACACACACACACACATTCTTCTGACATTTCCAACACTATTTACATAAATGATGCATACAGTAAGTTATATAATCAGTTGAACAGCTAGACTTTCCAAATTATAAAAACACAACCAAAAGCAGAAGGAAAGTGAAAGTGAGATGTGGGCTCCATGTCAGCATGAAAGCATAGACTGTATATAAAATGGACGTAACATCCGTGACGTCATCCATTGGTTTGTGGACTGCTGCTGGGAGGCCAATAGTTTCGGATCTGAGCAGCGCCATCTTTAAAATGTCAGGTGCAAGAACAGAGCCAATAGTAATTGTTTACTACTGAATTAAAATCAAAGCCTAAATTTATAAAATGCACCCACAAAAGTCACTCATCACTCTGTTATTTACTTCTTTATTTCTGCCTTTCCACACTGTTCTCCTCCTTCTCTCCTTCACTCTTTACTATCAGTCTCTCCTATACTTGTGTTCTCCCTAATCTACAACAGAGCAACATAGAGATAATATTGTAATCTCATGGTAATCTAATATAACAAGTTACATCTTTACTAACAACAGTGACATACAAAACAGTGACTCAAGGCATCAGCTGATCAGATGGTCTGCATATATAACTACTACAGTCAACCATTGATTTATTATTAGTTCATTTATTATTTTTAACAGAGTCTCATGTTCCTATGCCTACAGGAAAATCATATGCTACCAAAGCAGTCTTCCACCTCCCCCTCTGCCAAAACAGAGCCACATACAATGTCATCACCTGGTAATCTCATGCTAACGTTAACGTTACGGCTTCACTAATGACAAATATGAAAACATTGTCATAATGTTAACGTTCACTGACTTTTATAAAGTTACGTTAGGTCTTCAGTTCACATAAAATAAACATAAAACATAAAAATAATCATAAAATAAATAAGTTCATACACAACATACCATTTATGACCGCTGGTCTACTTTTCTTTCCTTTTTGCCGCCTCTAGATGTTGTTTTTGACGCTGCTGCGTCTGGTCGTACGTCCTGATAACGTCTGTACGTCATACCACGTCTTCTCTCGCGATGCGTTAAATGGCTACCGTAATAACTGGTGTTTGAGTCTGCGCGCATTTTCCCCCCATTCAGTGTCAAAATCTGGGACATTTTCGGGGACAGCTTTGACCAGGGACAGGTCACCCAAAACGGGGACTGTCCCCGGAAATCTGGTCACCCTACTGTACAGTAGACTGTTTATTAGCCTGTTAGCATGTGGGTACCTGTTAATAACTGTTTCAAAGTTTGTCTTTTTTTTGCTGCAGGTCATTTCTTATTTTGTAGAAAACAACCACTCAAACTTCTTCGCACTGTATCCAGGTTTGCTGTCAATAAATGGAATAATAAATAATAATAATAATAAACTGAAGCTACAAATTCACTTCACTCATAAATTCACAATAGAAAGCCCTACTGCAGATATTATTAGCCACTTAACATGGCTATTCAGTTAAGCATGCTGGACAGTAGAGTGTGATGTACTACTTGCACATGAAAGTATTCCTTGTTTCTTGGTTTTGGCATTTCTTTCTTTAGATCATCCAAATGCAGCACATAAGGCTTCCAAAAGACCAGTCCCGTATGGCATGGAACCAATTCTACTACAAGTAGAGTGTACCTTTTAAGGAGCAATGGTTGTCAGCAGCAAGTTCACTGAGTTGTAATCTCCTCCGCCATTCACACTGTAGAATTCATGTGATAAAAAGTTTTTTAAAATATCAAATATGTATACATTTTCCTTTCCTTTTTTCATGACAATTAGCACAACGTTTACAGGTTGGATGGCCGATAAGATCCAAACTGGCAAGAAGTGGAGACTGCAGGAGACTACTTCCTGTTTCCAACCATGAGTCAGGGCAGTTTTTAAAAAAAAAAGTTAATATGATTGTCATGTTTACTGTTGCCATGACAACAAAGGTTGCCAACAATGATTTCTGACAGCTTTGGAAAGCATAAACAAATGACGTCCTGTTAATAGAGGTGCCATGAAAAAAATGGAAAATTGTGTCCATGTACATAAATCTACAAATTACATTTTATAAATATTCAACAAACCGATGTAAGACTGGATTGGCTCAAATCAGAGTTTGTATATATGATGGTACTTGACCTTTCTCATCGTACAAGTGTTCAATTGAATGTTATTTTTAAATGCCATTTAATGATTTAATGTTGTTATGTCAAAATCTTACTGGATTTGACCCAGTGTCTGACCTGCCGGACAATGATGGCCTTACTATCTTCATATACCTGCTGGTTTTTTGCTTCTTGGAATGTATGACAGTGAATCTCCACTGACCCTATCTGCTGTATGAGCTGGCTTCAGCACACTAGTTATTTCTGCATTCTATCACTGCTGTTCAGGTGAAAAAGGAGAAATAATCAGAGAGGAGCTAGAGGAGGAGTTGCAGATCCACGCAAGCATGAAATAACCAGATATTGTTACCAAATCTCACAAACAATTTCACATGAAATTTCTCCCACTCAACCTCTTCCTGTCTCTCATATCTATACCTCACATTTTCTCCCGTACCCTTTGTCTCTACCCATCCATCTCTCGTTCCCTTGCTCACCTCTTCCCACCTTCCTCTCCTGCTCTCTCTCTCTCTTTCTTCCCCTCTCCTCTGAATGTCTCTCTCGTCCCTCCAGGTTGCACTCCGCCTCCTTCCCGTCCTCCTCTCGTTACCATTTTATAGGCTTGTTAGTTCCACTTGAAATGCCAAATGACAAACAATCTAAACCCAGTGAGCCGCTACCTTGCTGCCCTCACAGAGCGGCACAGTCTAAACAAACAGGATATGAGCTAAAACACTCACATAGTCCGCCCCCGCCCGCCCACCATAAATCCTCATATAGGATTTAGAGACTTTAAAACATATGAGAGCCGTGTAACGACAACCACAAAATTATTGTTTACCTCTGTATGTGTATGAGTGTGTAGAGGACTCGGGCCACTGTGGTGCCGTTTCATGTTCAAGTTTGATCGATTTCTGATTGCTGTATTATATTTGAAATAAATATGACAATATAACAATTATAACATTTTCTTTTTAAGAGAAATAAATGATTTATAATCATATAAATGTGTGTGTGTGTGTGTGTGTGTGTGTGTGTGTGTGTGTGTGTGTGTGTGTGTGTGTGTGTGTGTGTGTATATATACATACATATATATTTATATATATGTATGCTCACTTGCAACACCTTACTCGCCTCCAGAGCTTGAGCACCAATTTTGGTGAAATTCTGTTTACCAGATACAAATACACGCCCCCTATGGGTTGGTCTTGAAATGCTTTGTAGACCCATTACCAAACACGGACTGAATTTATGTACCAAGATTTATGATGATTGGACAAATGGTTAATGAGTTATGGTCAATATCCTTTAAGCCCTGCCATACGCAAAGATGTTTTAATTGATGGCAGCCATGTTTTTCAACCAACCTTACTCATTTATGATCGAAAGATGTGTATCTGGCTTTATGCCAAATTTGGTGCTGATTGAGTAATAATCCAAAAAGTAAATGTCACATTACTGTTTTTCACACATCTATCACAATGGACTTTTATGGTCCAAGACGCCTTTTGTATAGAACACTGTGCTGGACTTGTGTATGAAATTTCAAGTCAAGTGGAGTTACAGTGTGAGGGCCGCCGCCTTTCCAAAATTGAATTATTTTGCTTTCATTACAGCGCCACCATCTGGCTGATTAGGCTCATATTTCTTGGGAGGCACATGCACATTATTACCAGTTATTGGACCAAGTTTCATGGTTTTGGCTCATTCCTGCTTACAGTTAATTAAGCCACAGCAGAATAAAACAAAATACTAGTAATAATTGATCATAATAATAGAAATGCCTAATTAATAACACTGAGACTCTACTGAGGGTTGATAGACGCTGGTATTCATTTCATATAGGGACTATGGGATTAATATGATTCTGCTATATTTTTCCACTGAGAGATGATTACATTTCTTATATCATAATGTAATTCATTTCTATGATGCTCTTGAATTTGCACTTTATTCTTTATCTCTATGTATTTGTTCACTTGTAATGTTATATTCATTTGTGTATGTTAGTGTTTAACTTCTATTGGTTGATACGCTTATTTTTGTTTGATGAGTACAATATAGAATCATAGAGAGATTAAGTATGTTTAATCAAAGTGTCCAGCCATCAGTTAAGACATGTTATGAAAATGTTTGATGAGGAATATCGTATGAATGTAGTGTAACAAAAAATCATAAGCACGCATGTAAACCACAAAAAACATGTGACAACCTGCCTACGACAAATAGAGCACTTCTTTATCAAACATCTGCTGCTCCTGTGTTTTGTTGTTGGCTCTAGGCTTTGCTGAGTGACTGTTCCATGCTACTATCAGGGCAATCACCACCCTGTGTGTGTACCTGCCAGTGAGTGTGTGTTGGAAGTGTGTGTTTGTTTTCTGCGGTGGAGGGGGGGGAGGTACAGGGTGAGCAAACATGTCCTTTTGAGTGAGTGGCTGCAGAGCTAATATTGACCAGCGCGCTCGGCGACATGCAGCAGGTCAAATTAAGCACAGTAGCGACAGTCGCGAAGCACAAAGAGCCAATGACACGCCTTATCACCTGGATGAATTAGCCTCCGTCTTTCAGGCTGATCATCAACACACCACACGGTGAGAGGGAGGGAGAGACGAGGATGAACACAAGCTTCTCACATACCCAGCATGGCCAAAAAGAAATACATACAGAGAATCTAAAGCTAATTCCCTGTGACTCATTGTGCGACGAAGGGCCTGGCTTGACAAAATGAGACTACCAATCAAGTTTTGACTCTTCTTGACCTCCTAAACTGCTGACTTCTTGGATTAATTCATGTGAATGTGAGAAGCGTGGTATCAAAACTGTCCCTTGGAATCTGGGTCCAACAAACAAATCCAGATATTTAAATACTTAAAGAAGTTGCCTCATAAAATTAAAGATTAACTTGACAGTTACAATACATATAGGGTGGACTGAACAACAAGGTGGTTAGAAACTCTTTTTCTGTCTCTGTGTTGCACTCCTAACGTTAAATGTCCCTCTAAATCCTAACAATAGAGTGGTGATTGAGGCCAACCCCCCCCCACCATCAGCTCATCAAAGTGCCTTTGATAAATTGGTAAATCTTATATCTGACGGTTCTGAAGTTTTTCTCATGGGTGACCTTAACCTTGACTGGTTATCTTCTATCTCTGAGAGGATAAAAAAAAAAGAAATCATTGTATTGAATTCAATTTAACTCAGCTAATCTCTTCACCTACTCAGCCAGACACCAGAAATCCAGTAAAGTCAACCCTGATAGATATAATCCCAACCAACAAACCACATAAATTCACAGCCAGCGATGTGTTTGAACTCGATTTAAGTGATCAATTTTCTTCCTTAGAGATTCCAGACAAAAAGAATCCTTCACATAATATTATAAAGAGAGACGTTAAACATTTTTGCTGAGCAGGCTTTTCTACGTGATTTAGTTCTCAGTGATTATGAGCTACTCCTGACCCTGAATTAGCCCGAAGCCATTTCACAGATGATTTTGACTACTTAGCAAATAAACTTGCTCCCTTTAAGAAATACAGGGTAAAAATAGATTGAATCCTTGGTCCACACCTGGAATCTTAGAGATGGTAAGGTTAAATATGGAAAAAAGCACAAGGCTCAGAGTCCTCTACAGACTGGCAGACCTTCAGACGGTTGAGTGACAGGACAATTAGAAATGCTAAATCAGGTTATTTTGCGATACCCAGATTGTAGTGGTACCCTCACTACCCAAGCACCTTTCTCCAGATTCCCTTTTCTAAGGAAAAGAGCAAATCTGTGACATTTTTAATAGTTATTTTATGGTCACTTCCATCCAAAAAAAACAATGACCTTAGTTGCAGATGGGTGTTGTTGTTGTTATAGCAACACCTCCTTTGGGGAAAGAGACAGTTCTCTGTTGAGCTGGTTTTCAGTGTCCTGGCCTCAATTTACCCAAAAATGGCTACTGGAGCAGACCTCTGGAATACAAGACTCCAAACACTGGCTGCACCTATAATATGTGGCTATATGATATAATACTAGGTCTACAGGGTACAGGTGATATAATGACTTTAACACATATTTTTAATCTATCTCTTGTATCTGGTAATGTTCCTAAAGGTGATGACACCAACGATCCAAATAATTACCGCCCAATCTCCAAACTGTCATGATTGGCTAACATTTTTGAGAAAGGTAATCAATGATCAAATGTGTCACTTTCTTATCTGAGCATTGCATTTTAAACCTCCATCAGTCTGGTTTTAGACCTGGACGGAGAACATTGACAGCAGCATGTAAAGGTTGTAAATGACATAATCTGTTCTCTGAAAAGAAGGAGTGTTGTATCGCCCTGTTCATTGATTTGTCAGAAACATTTGACACAGTGGATCATACTCTTCTTTTGGATAGACTTATATCAATTGGTTTTGACACAAATGCTGTGGTTTCACCGTCATCTTACTGACAGAACTGCAGGCAGTCATCAATATCGCTTCCTTGAGGTTATAAAAGGCCTGCGACAGGACTCAATAATAGGTGTGATTCTCTTCACATTATACATAAATGACCTCATTGATTAGTAACAGCTCTATTCATTATTATGCTGACAATACAGTAAATTACTCATCGGCGTAAACTATTGACAAAGCGTTGTCTAACTTAAAGGTCGATTTTTTTGGCTCTTCAAAAGACCCTATATCAGACAATATCTAGTTGGGTAAAAATTGGGTTTCTTTTTTTAGAAATAACCTATAGGCTTGTATAGGCAACATTTTTACCAGTGCTTGACTATATGCAGATGTAATTTACGTGCATGCTGCTGCCCGTATCACAGTTCTCTTTTTAGATTTATTACAGGTGACAGTTTTAGAACCATCATTGTATCCTCTATGAGAATGGTGTGATGGGGTGGACATCACTTACTACTCATAGGGAACAACACTGTCTTGGTTTTATTTATAAAGACATCATTAATTTACAACCATTTTATTTATCATCACTTCTAAGACTTAGAAATATGGGATACAATACCCGTTACCTATGATATACCATATATAAATACAGAACTGAGAATGACTGCATTCACCTATTGTGCTCCTCGTATGTATTATAAGTTTCAGGACTCCCTTAATTAGACAATATGTTATTTCTAGAACATTTTAGGATTCTGTTGGACAATGTTTTATGTGATGCTCCTGTTTTTCACAATAAATCAGTTTTATCCCTGTTTAATTGCACTTATATGTGTTTCTTTGTGTTTGTATTTAATAAGTCATCTATCTGTACATGCTGCATATGTGCAGGTTGTATATATGGATCTTTAGCTTGTGTTGTATTTTAAAGGATTCTTATTTCCCTTTTTAGGTGTTTATTCTTCTCCATCACCTCACGTACAGATAAGAAGTACTGGAAAAAGGGATTAGCATGTCATATGGCAGCTAACTAAAGACGTTATAGGTACAAAGCACTCACTGCTGGGCTTCCCCCCCCCCTTTTTTTTTAGTCTTCAGTAAAAGGCACATATGGTGTTTTTGCTCTGTAAATCTCACTTGCAGTTTCTCTGTATGCCTGACATCAACAACTGATTAGGTCACCAATTGAATGGACATGAACACACAAATGATTCCTGTAACACAATTCCAAGGCTGCTCATGATAATGTCACACTGACAACATTACTGCCTGGACTTGCATATACAATGCCACATACACTACAAGGTAAGATCAACTTTATTGATCCCCCTGGGGGGAAATTCAAAATTGACACAACAGTAGCCTTCTTATGTTTTAGTGATAACAGATAAAATAAAATAATGTATATATAAACAATCTCTAAAATAATCTGTAATTATATAAATCTACAATATGCATAAACTCCTTATACTATATACAAGTGTACAATGTTACTGGGATTAAACAGTAAGGACAGCCTCAGTCTCACAAAATGTCAGCTCCACTTCACCAGTTGCTATATGGACATATAAATCTTTATTATTTAAACAAAGTTAAACACCATTTTTTCTCTGTGCATAGGGGAAAAAACTACAGTCCCCATTAAAAGAACTACAAGTGCAGCGGCGAGGGTATTTACTTTCCATATCCACAAAACAAAAGAGATGCACTGTAGTTACATTTCACAGCCTTAAATCTTTGGGTCCATTGGTCCAGGTAGGTGGGTGGGGCTTAAACCAGTTTATTGTAATCATGTTATCGGCTATTTACACAAGAGCTATATATAATTTGTTTTTCCCCAACCCCCTTAGAGATACATCAGCGAGAGTTAACTGATGTGGTTCAAAGGTCTGTCTAAGTTCAGAATTTCTCCTGGTTCCTTTTTTACCTTTCCTCAATAAACTTTTGGTTTAATAAAAAATAAAACCATAAAAGTGTGTGAAAAGTGTTGTTACAGAGCTACACCCTCTCCAACAGCTATGCTATTTCGTTTGCGGGCGATCTACTAAGAATAACTGCGTAAATGAAAACAGGTGCAACAGGTGCAGACAGCAGTATTTAAATGAGGGTTTTGTGTCTTAACGGAGAGTTTGGACGAGTAGAAAGCTGCAAGTGCAAAATGTAATGTGATCCCATGGAATTAGAGGTTCTAGTGGAAGAGGTTAACAAATATATTGAGATACAGCAGAAAAAAAACTTTACCAGAAAACCTGCCATATTGGAGAGTGTTTGACAAAGTTAATGCTGTGGAATGCAGGTGGAAAAAGTCAATTCTCTGTGTATTCTGTCATTGTGCCTCCATCTCCTCGTCTCCACAGTGACACAAGTCATCTGTGCCCAGTGAGCAGCCAGTTAATACCTGCCCTTCAAAGGTATTATTCATAGACACATTTACTGTCAGCAAAATTACCTTCAGGTTTGGTAAATCACAATGCGTGTGCTAAATAACATATTTGCATTTTCTCCTCCCTGTATTTTGCACACTGGGGTTGAAACGCCCCATATTACATATTCATTATGGCAAACATACTAAATGGACAGCGCATACTTTCTTGCACAGTTGGAAGTAATGTGTAAGTAGATCAGCTTGCACATTTTTTGTGGGTGATGTCAAGTTTACTTCCTTCTGTCCTGCACAGCTGATGGACTGAAAAATCAGCTCTTCTCTTTCTACTATTTGGACAAAATGCACAGAACACCTGCTCAACCCATTCTCTTCTTAATTTCTTGTGTTCAGCATCACTTAAGTGGGTTTCCTATAATAAAACTATTGAGCAATTTACTGTTTTCAACTAACCAGAAGTCTTTTTTGTTTTTATGGTGTGTTTAATTCTTTTAACACTGTAGCAAAAACACCTACACTTGACATAAAGTATTATTTTCATTATACTTTAACTTCCCACCTCATATTCCCCTTCTCACCTCTTCCCTCTATTCCTTTTTCCAATTAAAATAATTGAACACTCTTTTAGATTTACAGCATACCCATATGTGGGCTTAATAGACACATCGAAGATATAAGAACTCTTAACAAAAAAATGTAGTAGTTCACTAGTATTGTACTCAGCTCCTGTTGAATTATAGACAGAGAGCAGTGACCTCTCACTCTCTCTGGGCGTGCTCTAAGTGTCATCCAAAATACAAACCATAGAGAAAAAACAATCCTTTAATGCGGTGTAATTCACTCCTCCAAACCATTATTATTTCTCACATACAACTAGGGTAATTAGCTGTTTCAAGTGTGTCTCATAAAGGAATAAATATTGCATAATAACATTGACAGAAGTAGCACAGATCTGACCTTCAAGATGCATCGTGATCTTATCAACTTCAACTTCAACAGTATTTATATAGCACTTTTAACACAACATAGTTGATGCAAAGTGCTTCACATAGAGAAAAAAACACATACACACACACACACACACACACACACACACTAAAAACACAATGAAAGAAATCAGAATGATGACAAAAAGTTACAACAACATCAATAATAAAAATATACGGTCACATAGTACATAGTTACTGTAACAGTTAAAAGTCTCGATGGTGGGACAGAATCAAATGGGTGGGGGGGGGGGGGGATTCCACAGTTTTAGATGAGAGGGTAGCCTCCCTCCACCTATGGGTGGGGGGACAGATCCTGACTGTTGTTTGTGCCTATGGTCCAAACAGCAGTTCAGAGTGTCCACCCTTTTTGGACTCCTTAGAGGGGGTGCTGAGGAGTGCTCCCTCTGGGGATTCCCTCGTTCTGCTGGGGGACTTCAACGCTCACGTAGGCAACAACAGTGAGACCTGGAAGGGTCCCCCCGATCTGAACCCGAGCAGTGTTCTGTTATTGGGCTTCTGTGCTCGTCACAGATTGTCCATAACGAACACCATGTTCAAGCATAAGGGTGTCCATATGTGCACTTGGCACCAGGACACCCTAGGCCGCAGTTTGATGATTGACTTTGTAGTCGTGTCATCGGACTTGCGGCCGCATGTCTTGGACACTCGGGCAAAGAGAGGGGCGGAGCTGTCAACTGATCACCACCTGGTGGTGAGTTGGCTCCGATGGTGGGGGAGGATGCCGGTCAGACCTGGCAGACCCAAACGCATTGGGAGGGTCTGCTGGGAACATCTGGCAGAGTCTCCTGTCAGAGAGAGCTTTAACTCCCATCTCCGGGAAAACTTTGAACGGCGAGGGACATTGAGTCCGAGTGGGCCATGTTCCGTGCCTCCATTGTCAAGGCGGCCGACCGGTCTTGTGGCCGCAAGGTGGTCGGTGCCTGTCGTGGCGGCAATACCCGAACCCGCTGGTGGATGCCGTCAAGCTGAAGAAGGTGTCCTATAGGGCCTTTTTGGCCTGTGGGACTCCAGAGGCATCAGGCAGGTACCGACAGGCCAAGCGGGGGGCGGCTGCGGCGGTCGCTGAGGCAAAAACCCGGACATTGGAGGAGTTCGGTGAGGCCATGGAGAACGACTTACGGGACGGCTTCGAAGAGGTTCTGGACCACCATCCGGCGTCTCAGGAGGGGGAAGCAGTGCACCGTCAATACTGTGTATGGGGGGGACGGTGGAGGTGGTCAAAAAGCTCCTCGGTGGCAGGGCCCCAGGGGTGGATGAGATCCGCCCGGAGTTCCTCAAGGCCCTGGATGTTGTTGGGCTGTCATGGTTGACACGACTCTGCAACATCGCGTGGACATCGGGGGCAGTGCCTCTGGATTGGCAAACTGGGGTGGTGGTCCATCTTTTTAAGAAGGGGGACCGGAGGGTGTGTTCCAACTATAGGGGGATCACACTCCTCTGCCTCCCTGTCTTCAACCAATCAAACCAAACACCTAATCAAAGGTCATGGTCAGTATTCAAAGTGGCCAATCAAAGGAGCGGGCTGTTTTTTCCTTTCTCGCCTCCAAAGTCTCAAAAGTCAATTTTATGAGCGAGTGAGAGCTGAGCGGTTGTCAGCGTGTAGGGAGGGTTGAGTGAGCGCTCACCACAGCCCTGTGCTTGTGGGACCACATGTACACGAAGCAGAAATGCTCCCATGTGAGGATGCTTTTCTGCTCGCAGATACTGTTCTGTGCACTTGTATCACATGCACACACCTGGTGTTTATATGTGCAGATTTGAGACTAATTAAAATCCATATTTTTGAGATTCTGGTTGTCTTCCCAGGTTCTTTGTAGACTAATACACTCATATTTCCTTCTAGCACTGTGCTTGTTCTTGTTGCACTTAACACAACAGAATTCTGAGGGAGCTAACACTCGATGTGTGTGTCTCAAAACATGGCCCCACCAGAAGTCTTAATGGGATTTTTAATGAGGTTTTCCTACTTCTGGAACAGAGTCCGGAGGTTCCTTTTTGACCTTGGCTCTCTATTATCAAATTACTTATGTTCCATGCAAATATCATAATTTGAAACTCAAAACTGCGTGTACAAGTGGGTCCTCAACTCCAGTCATGTCGTCAGTAAGTCAAACAAAAGATACAATCTGCATAAAAACGGAATCGAAGTAATTAAATGCCCACATGATCAAGATCAGGACCAATCCAAGCATTTTTGATTAAAATATACTGACTATAGATCCAGATGTTCGCCCTGAGAATGACAGCTGTCAAAAAATAAATAAAAATCATGGTCAGTAGTTTCAGTTAATTATATGACAGTGAGCAGAAGTGAATGATGTGAACAGAGCAGTTGTTGTGTGTCTGTTTCAGTGATATTTTGCAAGTAAAACTTCAGTATGTCATTAATGTTGTGGTTGAGGTGTCTGACTAAATCCTGTCCAGACGTTTCTGCCACGGATCCAAAATCCTGTCTGTGGATATTATAGAGAATACTACGGGACACTATCCAAGTATAGAAAAACCCCAGCCGTGTGTATTTTCATAATGTAGGGTTTATTCAGCTGTGAAACATATCAAAATTGCTTCATTAACTTTAACGCAGGCCTAGGGTGTACATTACATTACAAGATGTGTAATGTGGATTTAAAATATTGCATGATAAATCACCCAAAAGGCCAGCATTAATGATCTGCACCTCAATAGTCAAATGACAGACTGTCTGTGATATTTAGTCAGAAAGCTGTATGATTCTATCTCTGAGCGTGATTAAAACAGGACAACAAGACAACATCCAGATTGCAAAATACAATTAGATCAACAGTGAATGACTATTAGGCAGAAATATTGAATTTACATGCCTGACATGAAAGCTCTTATTATGATTTTCAATCATGACTACAGTGGATCAATACAGATTCATCCATCAGTTAAAAGGGTGCCTGAGATTGAACTGTAGTCAATTCTGATATATTGAAACAATTTCACGCCAATTAAACACAAGAAACCAGACCTTTAATGGCATTTATACAACACAATGTTGTTCTCAACGTGTAAATAAAAGTTCAAGAAAACAAAAAATTTAAGTAGCTGACACATACTCTTTTCCAAAAACCAAATGGCAGTCAGATCAATTACATAGCATTAACTAACAAAGATTTAATGTGTGTTGGATTCAAGTGAAATATACTGTAATATACCAGCATATGTTGCTACCCAGCCAGCATGTCCATGTGGGCCCCATAAGGCTTACATTTGGGCTGCAAAGTGGGCTTGTCTGCAGTTTCCATGGTGGCCCCACCTGTGTTTGCCCATTAGGGGGTTTGGCATGTAGTGCCCATGTTACTGAAACCATGTGACCCGCAAAATTTGCCCAGTTCAAGCCCATGCCCACTCAGTACTCACGAAGCCTGCATGGACATGATGGCTGGGTTTATCACGATTATTTCTGAGTCAATATATCATCCAACAAAATAGTTATCATGACAGGCCTACATGTACGGGTACTTCAGTAAGCTTCCAAACTAGTACAAATGGCACCACCTTCTACATTTTCTGGTCATCTGGCACTATTGGTAACAAAAAATGTACTTCCAACCTATTTCACGGAAAACATAATTGGCAAAGGCTGCTTCTCTCTCATCAAGTAACCCAGAAATGGTTCTGTTCCACCATCATGAACATCTCAATTCTCTTATAACTGTTCACCGTAGTTTATACCGGGACTAATAACAAGGTCAATATCAAGTCTATTGATATAGCATATTTAAAGCAACTGCAAATGACATCATCAACTCAGGTGTTACATCACCACCAAGGTTACATTTGATTTGACTAAAGAGCTCTTCACGCCTGCAGACTGACAGTTCATCCAGCTGTTCCGCTGGCATCAGATGGGGCTTCAGAGGAAACAGATTTCCTCCTCCCTCACTTCTTTTCTTTGCATCTCTCCCTTGCATGTTACAGTGGAGGAACAAAAATGAAAAAAGTGATCCAGGTGACACAAGGAGATGTTTTAGGTAAAATGTTGTCAAGGCAGTTCAAGGCCCAAGGGTTCCCCCTAAATACAGAAAAGTGTCACCAATGAAAAAAATCTCTGCTCCTAGAAAGAAATCTCTAAAAAGTTAGCAGGGCTGATGCCATGGTAACAGCAAATTGGGTTTAATACTACTGGTCCCAAAATTGTTGGGGCAGTGAACACTGCTGTCAGAAAGACAAGAAAAACTGTAGGATCAAAGACACGATCATCCACCTCAACGTCACAGGGCCCAATCCAACCTGGCTCCTCCGTTGCATCTCTCTCTGTTTCCTGTCATTTCTCCATTATCACTGTCTAATAAATGCATAAAATGCTCAAGGAAATAATTGAACAAAGAAGAAATACAGAAGAGTCTAACAGACCCATGTTGTTTTATTAGAGAAGTCTGTCAGTAATCAGCTATTTTCCACCAAACTGTGATCAATTTCATGCTGTGTATGGCACGAGCAGTTTTCCACACAGTTAAACTGGTTATCTTATCACTCCCTGCAATACTTAAAACTGATCCAATGATTAAAAAATGCTGAAAATGATGTTTTGTTGATGCGTTTTTGATTAATAAATGTAGTTAAAGCTAGTCGCAGAGACAAATACAGACAGGGGACAAATCAGAGGAAAAACCAACAGAAAGTGTCTTAGTAATGTGTTGGACCACAACGTGCTGCCAGTGCTCTACTGGATGGATGAACACCATTCATCCATAACATATTCCCTCATATGCTTTTAATGTGAATTATTCAAATATCTCTCAATGAATACCAGCCATATTTAACAATCACGAGTGACGGTAAGATGGAGTGTGAGATTGACAGGGGGATCAGTGCAGCATCAAGCAGCATCATCACCGCTCTGGTGAAGAAAGAGCTGAGCCTGAAGGTGAAGCTCTCAACTTACCAGTCAATCTACGTCCCAACCCCCACCTATGGTCACCAGCTTTGGGTAGTGACCAAAACAATGAGATCATGGATACAAGCAGCCGAAATGAGTTTCTTCCGGAGAATGTCTGGGCTCAGCCTAACAGAGATAGGGTCAGGAGTTCAGACATCTAGAGGAGGCTAAGAGTAGAGCTGCTGGTCCTATGGATCAAAAGGAGCCAGATGATGTAGTTTGGGCACCTGGTCAGGATCCTCCTTGATGCCTCCCTTTAAAGGTGTTCCAGGCACGTCTGACTGGAAGGACATCCCAGTGTAGACCCAGAACACACTGGAGGGATTACATATCTCTCTTAGCCTGGGAATGCCTTAGGGTCCTCCAGGAGGAGCTGATGAGCATTACTGGGTGAAGGTGTTTGGGTTTCATTGCTCAACCTCATGCCACCATGACCTGGCCCCGGATAAGCGGTAGAAAACGGATGGATGGATGGATGAATTAAGCAATCACAGATATATTTTAATGTTGCTGTCATTCCAAATGAGCTAGTAAAGATAGAACTGAACTACAGACCACATCAGAAACATATGCTGATACATTTGCAGATGCTTAGAAGGAGTTTTTCATTTCAAACAAAGAAATAGGAAGAACATCAATACTGTCTTTTCTAGAAGGCATACATTTGGACTACTTCACTGAAGGCACGAGGCCTCTGTTCTCGGTTTGTTGAACTACCAAATGTTGTGTCTTATGCCTGGTAGGAAAATATCACTGAACTTATCAGACTCTGAGTATTTGGAGAACATAACTGGCTATATGTGGAATCAGCGCTGTGTTAAAATGGATACATTATAACATGAATGATTTGGACTCTAAATAGCACAAGTATATCAAACACAGTGCATCTGAGCAAAATGAAAAATAAAATAATCACTGAAAGAAATGATTTTATTGGCCCTGTAATTAAGGCCTTGGTTATTTGTTTAATTCAACAAGAAATTATTATGTCAGTGCTTTTACATTGAAATGTCACCTTTTATTGGTGTTTGTAATTATGTATCCTCATGGCAATATAAATTTGATCCATCACACCAAGTAATAACTGAAGCGCTGTATTGACTGTACAACCTGACCTGGACGAAATGTACTGGGGTAATAGGAGTGAACCTGGCAACCTTGTGCACGCTCAGCAGGTGACGTCAGAGGAGAATTAGCTCTTTTCCTTCAGAGACACGCTGAAACAGCAGGACCTGTTTAAAGACGACAGACTTTGATAGTCGCTCATCTGATGGGAAAGTTCATGGAAGTGGAGCAAATAGATTATATGCTTAATTAATCCTGTATATTCCCATTGGCTCATCAGCCAAAGTCAGTGTTGTAGTATTGATAACTTAACATTAGTGTTTATTATTTCATTATGATGGTTATTCTCACCATATTAAACATGTCTGTTCTCCAACCTAATAACCTAAGTCTAACCTTTGTGTATTCATATATTTACAGGTCCAGTGGGTCAATAGTCCAGGAATAATGCTCATTTTATTATGAACAACCCCCCATCGCTCCAAATTAATCTCCCTCCAAACTGAACTGAAAACATAGTAGCCTCTTCAACCCAGTGAAGCACCTCTTGCCTATTCAGGAACTTTAAAGGGAATATGATGTAGAATATTGACTTCTGAGCACTGATTCACATGTTTCTGAAAGAGAACTATGCTCATCATATTTTGAAGATAACAAGAACAGGAAGGCCTGACCAATGACAATGTGTCAATCATCATTGAGGGACAAGATGTTCTTGATGACTGTAGAACTATGCTCATCATATTTTGAAGATAACAAGAATAGGAAGGCCTGACCAATGACAATGTGTCAATCATCATTGAGGGACAAGATGTTCTTGATGACTGTAGAACTATGCTCATCATATTTTGAAGATAACAAGAATAGGAAGGCCTGACCAATGACAATCTGTCAATCATCATTGAGGGACAAGATGTTCTTGATGACTGTAGAAGTGTGGTAAAGACTTCTACAGTCTACCTTCTACTCATGGACTTTATCTATAAAATGAATTTGAGTTACCGCCCAAAGCTGAAATATACATTCTAAGTGATTCAGAAGCTCTTTCTGAAGCTTAATGTCCTGAAGATCTCTCCCAAAAGTCCAGTCTGTGCACAAGCTTACTGTGTTTGACTTTCAGAGGAGACACTCGGTGGGTGGTGAGAAAAAGCTAGTTAAAGAAGAAGTGCCCTGTTTCAAATGTTGAGGCTGATCCCACTTTGTACATCAGGCATGTCCAAACTATTGGAGGGCTGTGTGCCTGCAGGTTTTTGTTCCGACCAATCAAGAGCAAACACGATTCAACTTTCTGAAGACAGTTGAATCGTGACTGATTAAATGAGTCAAGCCTGGTGTGCTCCTGCTTGGCTGGAATGAAAACCTGCAGCCACATGAACCTTTATGGAATAGTTTGGACACCTCTGTTGTACAGCTGCAGGTTTGTTTATTCTGTTATGGGCATGTTGAAGCACTGCAGGTTGAAGAAATACACATTGTAAATTGTGACATACATTTGTTGAAGGAGTTTAAAAGACCTAAAATAAAGTGATTGGGTAGGTACTCCATGTGGCCACGAAAAATTCCTTGGTGGGGCTTGAGGTCAGTTCGGTGCTGATTGGGTATACTCAAAGCAGGATGTGACATCAAGTGAAAGGTCCTACTCTGCAATGGAGACACAATGGCTGAGAGGACTGAGTGAGAGGACGTTCCTGTAAAGTTCCTGCCTCCTAAATTTTACCCAGAACTTCCTTAATGGAAACAGGACTCAATTAACACTTGCAGCTGTGCAGGTCACTTCTAATGAAGGGGAGGGTGTAAATGGATAGCCAAATTATGGGATGCCCTTGCCACGCTACTGGAACAAGGAAGCAGCCGTCACCATGACGATGGATAGATGCTGTGTTTGCTATTTCACATTTTAAATGTGAAACTGTTGGACTGATTGTAGGTATCAACCTGTTTCTGATTAAAACCCTTGAACTTGTTCTTACCTGAAGTCTGCTTTCTTGGTCCATTATTAGTTTGTGCCTAATAACTGCATATTTTGTTTTGTCTTTATAGAATTAAGTAAAAATTAGAATAATTTCTGTGTGGAAATTGTTACCAAGCCTTTTTTAGAGTAAGTGTTACTGTTAATGCAAACAATAAAAACATGCTCCAATCAGTTTAAAACTTGGAGAAATAAGTATTTTTTAAAGCATTTGACTGGTAAACTTTATCAGTATTTCTTGGTTAAACTGAATGCATATTGTTATGTGGACTTTACTGAGAATATCCTGTTACATTTACTAGAAATTAGAAATTGTTACCCAGGAAATCTCACTCCACGTGTGCTGCCTGCATCATTTTGTGATATTTAGATCAAAACAGCTCCCAAGCTGGCTTTAAAATAACCCTGTGCTGTGCCATGACATGATGTGAATATTATTGCTGTGATTTTGAACATGCTGGGATGTCATATGGTGCTAAGAACATCAAAAATGAGACAAAAATGTGTATTAAAATGCACATGGTGCTGTGGGCTTAGTATGCATATGCACAACAAGTCCCCTGAGTGGATTTATTGAGCTTATTATCGCTGCTAATTGAACAGAGTTTGAGCAAAACGTGTCTCGATTCAGAGAGACAAACAAATAAGTGGGGGTGGCGGCTGGATAAATGAAAGTAGAAAGAACTCTGGTGTCAAAGAATCAAAGGCGAGACCTGCAGAAATATGAATAAGGTGCTGTAGGAATTCACAATGTCAGGAATAAAATAAACCCTCTTTTGTTGAGAAATCACCTTAACAGTGAAAACAAAAAAACTAGCTTACCATATGCCAATGAATGTGCTTTATAATTCCACATATTGATTAGTAAGATAATCAAAACGGAAGAGTGTTTGCAGAACTGTTTTTTTTTTTAAACCAACAATAATTTTAAAAAAAGCAGCAGACTTTGATTTATGAATAAGCCGCTTTTTTCTGACAGCAGTAATAAAGGGAAAAGTAAAACACCCAGGTTGTGTTAGTGTGTTAGCCCTCACAGCTGCAGCTGTAGCCTAATAGTATTTTGAAAGATTTTACTAATTACATTACAAACGAAACAAAAGCCAATTTACTTTTTCCTGAAACCAACTGGAGGGTTCCTAATGAGATCAGGGGGGGAAAAACAGGATTTCACAGGAATGCCTCTGTTTTATGTATTTAAGAACTGAGGCTGATTTTCTTTATAACACTTGACAGAAAAGAACACAGTGTCTCTCAAGCTGCAGGAAGAAAAGTGCTGCTCCTAACTGTTGTTATCACACTGCATACTCTACAAAATACAGCTGTATTTAATGTAGAAGCTGAATTTTGTGGGCAGCATGTATAAGTCCTGCTCTGTGAACTGAACAAGCCTTTATAGTTAGTTACCTGGTAACATAACACAAGTTAATACTGCACAGAGACTCATTCAGATATTCTAGAAGATTATTTTTCACATATATTTACAAAATTCAGAGTGACATATGCCAGTACTGTATCTTTTGACAGTTTGGGATCTTGATTCAAATTTACAAATAATCAAAAATCTAAGCACAGTGGCTGGACATTGTAGAGGAAATAAACTCCATGGAAAGACTAACTCCTACTATCTGAGATCTAAAGCAGGGACTCTGGATCAACACTGGCAAAATACACTGTATACAAGAAGTGCCCTGTTTCAAATGTTGAGCCTGATCCCACTTTGTACATCAGGCATGTCCAAACTATTGGAGGGCTGTGTGCCTGCAGGTTTTTGTTAGAACCAATCAAGAGCAAACACGATTTAACTGTCTGAAGACTGAGATCAGCTGATTAAATGAGTCAAGCATGGTGTGCTCCTGCTTGGCTGGAATGAAAACCTGCAGCCACATGAACCTTTATGGAATAGTTTGGACACCTCTGTTGTACAGCTGCAGGTTTGTTTATTCTGTTATGGGCATGTTGAAGCACTGCAGGTTGAAGAAATACACATTGTAAATACATTTGTTGAAGGAGTTTAAAAGACCCAAAATAAAGTGACTGGGTAAGTACTCCATGTGGCTACGAAAAATTCCTTTTCCTGTTTTATTTTGGTCACTTACAAATTGTCTTGTTTCAGATGCACTTCCTGTCAAGTTCCCCATTTGCCTGCCCCACCCTAATGTGTTACACCTGTGTCTCATCGTCTTCCCTCTCCTAGTTTATTCAGACCATAGCTGTGTCCCAATTCAGGGGCTGCATCCTTCGAAGGACGCATTTGAAGGCTGATTACGTCACAACGCCTCGTGAAGGCCTGTCCCAATTCGAAGACTCCTCAAACGCAGCCTTCAAATGCGTCCTTCTTTTCCCTCTTTTTGAGGATGCACCGCTACTATCCTTCGCAGCCTCCCATATCCCAAGATCCTTTGCGTGCCGTTGTTCAGTCCCATAGATATATATAGAACATGTGTTCCATATATATCTATGTTCAGTCCCGCGAAAAGAACAATGGTTGTTATTGCTAATAAATGTTAATGTTTTTATATGGTATTGTTATAAAATAATAATTGTTACACGTTGTCTTTTCCATTTGGTATTTACAACTTAAGTACAATTTATAACAGGATTAGCAAACGGCATAAAGTGCTACTGTTCAGGAACAACAAGGGATCAACGCTGGCAAAATACACTGTATACAAGAGGAAAGATGGGTTTTTTGTCAAGTTATATTTTCTTTATAGAATTCTGAGTTTCTAATTTTGATATTAACACTTGTGAAGTAGGGCTGTTGGAGCGAATTTCGGTATTCAAATATTATTCGAACTGTAAAAAAAAAGAAAAAGAAAAAAAAGAAGAAATAAAATAAAATGGAACACAGAAATGATTATTTGAATGTGTATTTTCTATAAATGTGTTGGCTAACTTTAGCAAATCTCAACCTTTTCGTCTTGACCTCCCTGCATGTGAAAATGGAACGTCTGGACAATGCAGAAAGTGAAGCGGATGTACAGAGCTCCTGATAACTTACAAAGCGCTGTGTGGAATTTTTTTGGATTTCTAACAATAAACAGAAAAATAACATATTGAATATTTGAAATGCTGATGTACAAGGGAGCCTATAAAACCAAATCTGGCTAATGTTTGAATGTTATCATTATAAATAAAGTAAACGGTGCACTTTTATCTATCTTAAGTTATGGAGCCCTGGCTTTTGCTCAATTCATTGAAAGAGGAAACAATGAGGAGAGGAGTGTGTTGACATTGAAAACGCACATTAAAGTTGAAAATGTTATTCATTTGTGCCTAAACTTAGTTATTACTTAGCAGCTAGCTGAAAGCTTTGGCATATTTCTTGGTAATGTTGGGATGCCCTCTAGTGGACAGAACGTAAAATAACCACGTTGACAATGGCATTGGCAACACTTTAGCCTGTGTATAAGTACATCGTAAATATAAATACTAGACTAAATCTAAGCATTAAACATTTTAATATAATTTGAATATTAAAAATTATAATGAATGAAATTCGAATGGGTTTATAGAGGTAGATTGACAGTCCCGATTGTGCAGTAGATTGTTTTTGTACGCATAATTGAAGAAGAAAAATCCTGTTTTCTCTTCACGTGACACACAACACAATCAAATGTGATCCGCTAAGGAGCTCAAATTAGTTCCAAATAAATTATGGTTAATGACGCTGATGCTGTAAACACAACATTGGACATATTATCATCTTATAAAGTTCTCATGGTTTCTTGTCACCTGAGAGATATTCCATCATCACAGCTAAAGAAAGGAAAGCTGAGCTTACTTTAGAAAGCCTAGCTTGAATTAACATCAAGGGCCCCATTTTAATGATCTATAGCACATGGTGCGAATCAAATGGCACAAGTGCCTTTGGGGCGTGTCCAAATCTACGTTTGCTATTTTAACGGCGGAAAAATGGTCACTGCACCAGGCGCATGGTCTAAAAGGGAAGTCCCCTCATTAATCATAGGCGTGTTTTGGGCGTAACACGCTGTAAACAAATCAGAGTGTCATCTCCCATTCCCTTTAAAAGCCAGGAGCACTGTCACTTTGGTGGATTGCTATTATAACGGCGCATTTGTCAAGCAATGTGTTTCAAGAATAAAACATGAGTTACTTTTGCTGAAAAGAAAACCCAACATTTAATTCATAAAAATGAAGAATATGGAGATATAACCAACTAGTGTGATGAGTGTAGAGGTGTGTGTGGTTATACTGCAGCAGCCTGGTGTCATCAGCTGATTTAATAAACAGTGAATGGCTGTGTGTAAGGCACTGCACTCTGTGCAGCATCTCAGAGGCTGCAGACTTATCAACACATCAGTCCTACAGTATAAACAGCTGGATAACAGACACTGTAAGAATCATCCACATTCATTAACAGATTAATACAGATGTTTTAACCACAGATGTTCAGATGCTTTTCTTGTTGATAAAATCACTAAGTGGCAGCGGAGCGGCTTTCCTCCAGAAGCAGACCTGGTTCTGAGATCCATTTTAAACTCTTGATGATGCTCCCCTTAAATAACAGTGAAATATGCTCCAGTGAGTTCAGATGTTGGTTTTTTTAGCACAATCGCTTTCCTCTGCCTCAAAATAGATACGCGCCACCAATGCGCCTGACCACACCTCATTTTGAGACCAACACGCCTATAGGCGCACAGACAGGTGCAAGTGCATTTGCTATTTAGACAACGTGGGCGCAGGGCGAGAAAATGACAACTGCGTCGGGGGAAACTAACAAAGACACATGCGCCGCGCCCACCATCCGATGTGCACCGACCGCAAGATGGGGCCCCAAGTGTCACTAGTTAACTCTAACCAGGCCTCAAGAGTACACAAGCAATCCAGAGCAGTCAATTGTTGAAAAGATGATATTATGTTAAATGAGTGCTTTTCTTCTCAGCAGCAGAACACACACTGCTGATGGAAATGAAAAAAGAAAATAATACTAAGGAGTCGTCACTAATAAGGGCAGAACATATTAACAAGGCTTGTTTTGTCTTCATCTGGTTCGTTTCATTTCTTCGAAGCTTTTTTCTCTTTTTTTCCCTGGAAACCCAGCTGACGAGAGCTGTGAGACTCAACCACAGCAGAAAAGTTATAGGCTGAGAAGCTAAAGGACATAAAAACACTGCGTAGAGCAGAGCCTGGTAATAATTCACTGTCGATTTATCACAGCAAGCGACCCCTTTCACATTTCACACAGTTTCCATTGTTAAAAATATTCAGTGCCGCTTCAAGTTTAAAGTGAAACTGAAATAATCATCTTCTCCCTTCATATCACACTGAACATTACCCTACGCTGATGGTTCATAGTAGCTTGCAGGCAATATCATGGTCCCAATGTCCCTCGTGCTTCCTCAGCCCAGGTGATGGAGGTGTGGGTGGCTTAGTCAAATCCCGAAATCAAATATCTCTTGAAACCCTGCATACAGACTCAGTTTTACACAGAAATATGGAGAAGAAGAAGCTAGAGATGCCCAAACTCCCACTTCTCTGTCTCTAAATAAGCTCATTCGCACACCAACGATTTCTCACAGCAGAAAAGTTTGCATTCCGAATATTCTTTTTTAAAAGGAAGGAAAGAGATAATTAGAAAATAAAAAAGGGGAGTAAAGACAGAGAGCGTGTGCGGGACTGGGCCTCCCAACATCAAGGTCCCTTCATTACCGAGCAGCTGTTAAACTGCAGTCAGATGACTCAAGTTGATTTCAAAGTCTTTAAAGAGTTGTCGCAGCCCGGCTCTGGTTTGTGTGTATCAGAGGGGAATGAGGATTGAAAAGTGATGGAAAGTGACAGCCGACAGATTGCCGGCGCTCGCAGCTCACCCTCAGGTGAGACTGGGGAAGACAGATCACCCCCGCTGATGTTTAAGCGAAGGAGGCGGAGAGCACAGCTGTGTGTGTGCGCGGAGAGGGGGAGGGTGTGTGTGTGCAAAGAAAGCGAGAGAATGAGAGTACAGTATAAGCATGTACACTCACACACACACTATCTTAAGGGGCGTACATGGCAGAACATGTGTGTTTCTGACAGTTTTGGCTCGTTTGTGTGTTTGTGCGACTGTGCGACTGTGTGAGTGTGTGTGTGTGTGTGTGTGTGTGTGTGCGCGCGCGTGCGTCAGGCGAGGCCCCGCAGGCTCAGAATCTGCTGTCGCTAAGCAGCTGACACTTTTTAGCGACAGACTGACAGATTTTCACAAACTAATTTGACTCTGAGGAAGACGACACGAGACCCTTATGAAACTTTTCACATCCTGCCAGCGGAAAATATACTGCAGTGCTGCCGCTGATGATGATGATGATGATAAGCTAACCCCCCAAAACTTGACACACACACACACACGCACAAAAAGGACAGCGATAGTGTAGGAGTTGCGGAGAAATGATGGATTCTACACCTTGCTGACAGACGAAGTAATGGTGAGAAAGGGTTATATCACCTCTATCACAGCTCTGTGTCTAGCTACCTGTTCAGAGCCTTCAATCACTGTTCAGGATGTGCAGTTATTTGATTGAAGTGGCATCTTTGTAACGCCCTCAAGCTGTTAATTTAACAACACATTTAAACAACTAACATCAAATGTAACACTAGTTTTTCAGTGGTGCTTTCACGCCTAACTTGTTTGGCATGGTTCAAAAGAACTGTGGTGCGTTTGCCTGTTGGGTTTGGTTTATTTAGCCTGGTGTAAAAATGGAAAACTGTGCCACTTATTAGGAGTAGCAGTGAAGATTTGGTTTTACTTGTCCAGGTTTTCAGATATCTGTCTCTGAAATGTCTGCCTGCTGGATTGGAGAATTGAAATTATGTTTAAAAACGTGCAACAGAGTAACATAAGTGGCTTTGTACTTAAGTACATTGAGAAGTGTATAATGTAGTTGCTACAAAGTCAAGAGGTTGTGATATGTAGCACCAGTGGCAGTTCCAGCTTGTATGGAACCCTGGGCTCCCTCCGTATATAAAGGGTTAGTGAAAAATAGTGTTGGGGTGTGGGTGGTGGGAGAGTATGGATCACTGTGGAGAGTCCGGTCAGGGCTCTGGTGGGTCTCAATAACCAGACCGTGGAGTGCAAAGAGAGTTCTTTATTTTCTGCCAGATTCTTACAGAGACTTGGAGGTGTGTGGTTTCTAGAATGTACAACGATAACAGAAAAGACCACACTCGGGGTAAAACGCCCTCATCATAAAACAAAAGGAGTAATTAGTTAACAAATACTAGTTTAAAGGTTAACCACATTAACTCTCTGTTTACTACTGACTAAATTATGTTTCACAATATCAAACTGAAACCTACTTAGAGTACAAATGGACGCACACAATTCTCTTGAACAAAAAAACTAGACTTGGAACAGCAAAACCCAACTGAAAGCTCTTAAAAGCAAGTCTAAGTTCTAAAGCTCTCTTCTTTTCTTGGTGCTAGCAAAACCGGTTCAGACTGGCTTTGTTACAGGCAGAACAGCGACAGTGCGCCCTCTACTGGTTGGTGGTTAGCCACTCTCTGCTCAGCCCTAGACAGCCTTTTCAACAGTTAGGGTTATATATACTGTTTATATATATACTAATTTTAACGTTTGAATCATAAGGCTACCATACTAAATTAGGTGTGCCCGCTCCTCCTACCTCAGGCTTTCAGTGTAGAGACCTGAGGTCAACCTCCCCCTGCTGCTCTCCCCATCTCCTACTTCTGACTGTGAGATCTTCTCAGCAGGTAGAAGCTGCTAGTTCACAAACTAGAACGAGGGCGCCCAGTCAACAAGGTTAATTAACCCACATGGTGACATGATATCATTGATATGATATGAAAATGAGCAATAGAAAACTGATTTTTTCCCCCTTTGGTGCATGTGTCCAATGTAGCACAACAAGTTAGCTTGCAGTGCGCCTAGCATAGAGACGTCACTCTTGAGGGTTACTATCTTACACTCATCCCTCTTTTTACTTTTAGGAGTAAATGTAAACGTAGTCATGGTAACAACCGTCACAATGGACGGATGTGCACACAGAGGATTAAGCTACCAGACGTTATACACACACAATACTTGCTGGAGGGAGTCTTCTGTGACTGAGCACTAATGTGACACTGGACTGTCTTTTATCAAAATAGGTTAGTTTGTTTGTTCCAGTGTCTCTATCATCTCTTTATATATATGATACTTCAGTTACACAGTCTGCAACAGTTCTTTAACATTAGAGGTAGATTTAGGTGTATATCAAGGAAATAACTGCCTGAAAAAAGCTAACATTATAGCTAGATAGCTAGTTTTGGCCCTATTTTATTTATTTGTACATCTAATTATATTATGAAGTCACAAATTTGCAAATTAGTATGTTCATTAGCATTTTTTCACACTAACTTCAACTTCTTACCATTAAAATAGTGGCAACACTTCTAACCTTTGAGGAGACAGAGAGCCAGAGGGTCCACAATAGAAGAAGCTATCATATTTAGCTGTGTCACACTGTGTGTTCACTTTTATTTAACCTCCTCCATCGGACTAAAAACTGGTCCACAAAAGAACAATGACAGACATGAGATAGGAGTCAATGGTACAAATACATCTTTAAAAAAATATATTATTAAATGAAATGGTGTGCAATGGTGAACAAAATGCCAGGGGCAAGTAAACAAAACATCTAAAAGAAAATAGAAGCTCCAGCTAGTTTGACTTGCCTAGTTTGGCCAGGCCAGCTAGCACATTAGCAGCTAACTCTCACAGATTGATCAGGAGATTCACGCAATTGACACTTTACACACATTCTTACACCACCCATCCATGTTCTTAAGCAGAGAAAAAGAAATTCATACTTGATAAAGTCTTATCGCAAAAAGAGGATACTGACAGCACACAGACAGATAAGACAGAGCAGCGTAACAGCAGCACTGTACTGCAGGGACTTATTCAGACCAGTGGGAGGAAACGCATTTTTAGATTAGTTATGAGGCCAATCTCATTGTTTGTCTTCCAAGATGGCCTTGTGAGTAGGGCTGTAATCTCCCATTCAACTAGTCGATTTATTGATCGATACGTTCTGGCTCGACCAAAATTCTGATTGGTCGATTTTTTTTCTGTGTTAATTTCATCAGGTGGAAAGCACTAATTGCTAATGGGGGTGTTTTCAGAGCACCCCTGTTTCACAGTTAACAGTCTGTTTTCAGAGCACGCCCCTTGTTTTCACTTTTTTTTGGATTAGCCCAACCCACTGGAGACAGATTGAAGAAAGTACTAGAAGGCCTTGGTCTGGTGGTTTGCTGAATATTTATTTAATTGTGAGCGTTTAATTTACAGTCAATCCTCCTCTACCATGTCAAAGACATCGGCAGTGTGGCAGCACCCCCCCCCCCCCCCCCCCCGTGTCTGTCAGTTATTATAACATATGACAAAAACAATTGTCTAAATGATGTTGCATATTCCTTAACAGTTCTTGTGCTGATATCATTAGTTGACATAGTACTATTTTTGGAAATCATAGGCTATGATATTGCGCAGGTGAACGTGATGCAACGCTGTCAGAGCCGACAGACTCGAGTGTGTCATTTCAGTGCAAAATAATTACGTCAAAAACGATTTAATATACTGCAAATAGCCTACTAGTTTTTTATGTTTATTTATAATTCATTTAGGCGGACAAGGCTACCAAGTACTGCGCAGCTAATTAATCTAACGCCCCCCCAACCAGTCGATTTTTAGTCGAGATTTCAGGACTTCAGTCGACCAAGATTTTCTTAGGTTGATTGCTGCCCTACTTGTGAGTATTGAGAACAGCAACCCTCAGGTCTGATATTATATAATCAGGTTTAATTATCCAAATCTTGTGTTGTAAGGCTGTTTCATTTATATAAATTATTTGTCCTTGTTAGACCTTGAAGATGGCCTAGTATCCTGCAAACTGCTACCATTGTTGGGCAATATAATGTTTTTTATAAATAGAATTTCAAATATGAAATAGCCATTCTTCCGATAATCATTTCCTGTCCTAATCCACCCAATTATATACTGTTCTTGATGCAGTCTTGGTTTTCTGTTTCTGTTTTGTTTCTTGACTTAATCAAAGATGTTAGGTGGTGTTGAAATGCAGGAAATTTGCTCTGTTTTTTTACTCCTATTAATTATGTATTTTTTCATGTTTGCTCCCCTATTTTAAGACATAACCAGGTGTTCATGTTGAGGAGCATGGAGCTTTTCTGACCCTATCCCCATGTGTGTAATTGAACGTGTGATCTGCTCCAGAGATGATATCTTGTGATCTCTGAGAGAGGTGCACTAAAAAAACAACAACACCAGAGCTATGAGTGCTTGGAACACTTGAAAGAAAGATCAGCACTTATACACTGAGGAGAGGGTCGACACAGTCAAACCCATTTGTATCACTTTGCGGAGCGGCTATAAGTTTCAGCCCTCACTGCTTTGTGAAGGCACCAAGGCCAGTAAAGAGTCTCATCAAAAGGCCAGACACACATTCACTGGACCAAACACACACAGATGCCATATTCAGTCATCAACTATCTAACACTCACCCACCTCATATGGGAAATTACAAGGCCGACACACAATGGACTCATGTGTTTGTCTGTGTGTGCGTGTGAGTTTTATGTGTGTGTGTGTTTGCGCGCATGTGTGTGTGTGTGTGTGTGTGTGTGTGTGTTTGCGCGCATGTGTGTGTGTGTGTGTGTGTGTGTGTGTGTGTGTGTGTGTGTGTGTGTGTGTGTGTGTGTGTGTGTGTGTGTTGAGCGCTCATGGCAATAAAAAACAGTGTTGATGTGAACCTGCGGCAGAGTAACTTAGCAACAAACTGAAAAGAGCAAAAATGAAATGCCATGCACACACAGAGCCATGTAGATCCACCTCTGTATTAACTCCACAGGGACCCTCAGATGGTCAATAAAAATGCCCCGAGACCTTGATGCAGATCAGATTGTCCTGAAAGCAGCCCGGCCTGCTTATCTGCTGCATGGAGATAGGCTACAGTAATTCACTTAGATCCCAGATACTTCAGATAAACTCCTCTGCTGGGAACACAACAACAACGAAACAGACATGGCAGGAGGAAACACCGTATTCCCAACTCAATATCCTCAGTGGTCCCCCCCCCCCCTCCTCCTCCTCCCTCCTTCCCTTCTTCTTCTCATCTATCTTTCCATCTAAGTTCCTCTCCGTCGCCTCTCTAAAATACCGTCCCGTCTCACGGATGAACTCCCTCACTCGTCTCTCTTCTGTCCTACCCCTCCTTTTCCTTCTCATCTGCAACTTTCCATCTTTCTCTCTCTCTCTCTCTCTCTTTTTTTTTTGGCACAATGAGCTAAGCGGACCACATCCTGCAGTGAAGGCATTATCTTAAAAAAAATCCATAAAAGTCATCAGTGTTTCTGTTGTTTTTCATTTCTGAACTCGCTGCTTCAGCGAGCTGTACCCCCCCAGATCAAGACAAAGAGAAAGGAGGCCAGTTGATCAGTAAACCTTCAGAGCAATGCCAGTCCCCCCACACACACACACACACACACACACACACACACACACACACACACACACACACACACACACACACACACACACACACACACACACACACACACACACACACACACACACACACACACACACACACACACACACACACACACACACACACACACACACACACACTTCAGTGGTGGAAGAAGTACATACAGTATATCCTTTCCTTAAGTTAAAATACCCATAAAACAATATGAAAAGACTTTATAAGTACCCAGTCATTATGTCCATGTGGGTGCCACATGAGTTAAATGCAGGCTACGCCGGTACTGAGTGGGCATGGGCTTGAACTGGGCAAATTTTCGAGTGCCACATGGTTTCAGTAACATGGGCCCCACATGTGAAGCCCATGTGGGCTGACTGTATGAGCCCCATAAGGGATGTAAGTGGGCTAAGCGGGCATGAGGCATAAACAGGGCATATTGTATGGGCCCCATATAGTTTCAGAAACATTTGCCACACATGTGTAACTCACCCAGTTGGGCCCCCCTGAAACCCAGTCAGAACCCACTTGAAGTCCATATGGGCAAACTCAGTTGGGGCCACCAGGGAAACTGCGGACAAACCCACTTGGGACCCATATTGCAGCCCACATTTAACCCTTATGGGACCCACATGGACATGCTAACTGGGATATTATTAACTATTAAAGTCAAACAAGTACTTGTTCTACAGAAAAATGGCACTTGTGACATATAAATACATATAAATATAATATTAAATATAACATTTCAGGGTGTGAGCCAGAATTGTCTGAGGGTCCAATGGAGCCAGTAGTAATTTTCTAGGGGGTCAGTGCTTCATCCAAGGTATACTGTAAACCTGGTTATTAATATATATTATATTACATGTTATGATGAGAGTTTGTTCGCAGACACAGGGACAGGATTGAGAAGTGAAGGGTTGTTTAATGGCACATGGAGGGAGAGGGATGGAGAGTCGGAGGCAGGCTTGGAGGTGGCCTGGCTTGGCTCTAGAGACCTGGACACAGACAGAGAGGGATGAATACAGTAAACAAAGCAACACTAGATTTGCTAAAGTAAGAGTGGCTGAGAGCAGGTAGCTACCACTTATTTAGCACTGACTGAACAATCTGACAGTGAGTGGAGGGACAGCCAGAGTATTTGAGCCATGGGTGATGAGCAGATTGCCGCCAGGTGTGCAGGTAGGCAAGCCAGATCTAGGAAGCCAGGCCCAGGGGACACAGGAGAGGGGACACAAAGAAGAATACAGAAAAAACTAAATAAACCCCAAAGCCCAGCAGAACCATGACATTATATGTTAGACATGTAATGTTTCATTTTGAAACTTTTCTTTCACTGACAGATATTTTAATACATATTTAATCAGTAATTTTACTCAAGCTCACATCTAATAGGTATCACTGTATTGTAATACTTAAAATTACACTTTCATTATTGAAATCATTACATTCAAAAGGTTATTGCTTATGATAATAATGGCAGACTGTTAAAGCTGAACATCTCACATATCTTTTGAATAGACCCTGTTGAAGGCTCTGACTGCTAAACTAATGGTAGTTACTGTAATATAATAATTGCACAGGCCAATTACAACATGCACAGTCAGCTAACACAGGATAGTTTTACTGTTGTAACTGGTGGAATTGGAGCTAGTTTTAACAACTTTATGTATGAAAGTGGATGTAATTGAGCTCAGTCAGACACCACCAGAAACATGGTGCCGCAACATGTTAGGCTCCATGGATGAAGACCTGCACCCTATGTAGATATTAAGGGCTCACTTTATGGTAACGAAAATATGATGATTCTCATTTGCAGGTGATTATACACTAATTAAAACAAACTTAAGAATATATTTAACATTTCTGCCAAGTCAGTTCCACTAGATGCCGCTAAATTCTACACACAGCACCTTTAACAGTAGCAATTTAATAAATCACAACACTAATATGATCATACAGGGCTCATATTTACATGAATCTGCTATATTTGTTTAGATCACTGTGCTAAACAACCTGAGTCAGGCATATCTCTCTCATGAACTGGCACAGCTTGCACATCTGCCAGCACCATTTAGACAAAGATACAAAATCTGTTCAACTAGCTCTATGGCACAGCAGGGTTCAACATAACCCACGGACCAATGGCCCGGGGTCTGTAATAGTTTATGCAGGGCAAGTTGATTAAAAATGAAATGCATAGTGATTCGCTGAAATGCAAGTGGGGAAGGAAGCGTGCATTTTGCAGGTGATCTACTAAGAATAACTGCGTAAATGAAAACAGGTGCAACAGGGTGCAGACAGCAGTATTTAAATGAGGGTTTTGTATCTTTATGGAGAGTTTGGACGAGCAGAAAGCTGCAAGCACAAAATGAAATGTGATCAGGTTCTAGTGGAAGAGGTTAACTAATATATTGAGTTATAACAAAAACAAATATTACCAGAGAAACCCAAATATGGGAGAGTATTTGTAACGAAGTCAATGCTGTTAGTAAAACCAAAAATATTCCACTCCATTCTGTCATTGTGCCTCCGTCTCCTCCTCTCTACAGTGACAGAAGTCATCTGTGCCCAGTGAGCAGCAGGTTAATACCTGTCCTTCAAAGTATTATTTATAGACGCAGTTAGCGTCAGAAATAATACCTTCAGGTTTGGTAAATCACAATGCGCGTGCTAAATAACATATTTGCATTTTCTCCTCCCTGTATTTTGCACACTGGGGTTGAAACATCTCATATTACATATTCATTATGGTAAACGTACTAAATGGACAGCGCGTACTATCTTGCACAGTTGAAAGACGCAAACCTCAGTGCGCTGCGTTAGTAGATCAGCTTGCACATTTTTTGCGGGTGATGTCAAGTTTGCACACATTTTTACACATGCAAACCTTTAGTAAATCAGGCCCTTAGCCCGCTAGCCTCTTACCGGTGTATCTGATGGGTCATCAAATATGTTACACCAACACACCAGTACTAAAAAAAAATGTCAGTGTACTTTAGTGGAAGCAACAATACTCTGCGGTGGAAAACAATGACTTTGGTATGCTTTGTACAGTTTGCTGGCTAACTCACCAGTCACAATAGGGAGCTGTTACCCTCCTGGTTACAGATAGAGGGCTTTCGCATTTGTCAGCATTTTACTTAAGAATCTTTCCAGAGTTCCTACCAGGCATAGGGGAGTTTCTAGCTTGTCAAGTCTAATTCCCTGCTGATTTTCCCTGTCTCTCTCTAGTGGGTCTTTATGATTTGTTTCTATGTTGAATATCATGGTGGAATACTTCGTTCCATTCTCGTCACGTTTTAGGATAAATGAGCTTTAGATCCCGATTCCCCTCGTTGCTCCAGTGTCCAAAGTGAAACATGAATATCTACCAGACTTTGGTCAGTAAACCTTTTGGATTGTCTGGACTTAGTATTGCAGAGTATATGTAGATGCTCTGGTCTTCAGGTGACGTCAGGTGGTGGTGTGTTGTTTTGCCTGTCCCTGGCCTTCTAATCTCTTTTACAACACCTTTGAAAACATAATTAGCTGATATGAATTCTCAGTCCTGCATTAAATTCCATTAAAGGCTAACCGGATAGGGTCTCATTGACATTATGATTTAAACCAGCCCAAAGCTCAAGGTAGCTGCTGATGCTGTAGAGCTTTACGTGTCTGGATGGATCCAATCAAACTTCCTAAAGACTGTATTCAGCTCGGTGTTCTTAACCTTAATGTCGGTGTTGATATTTTTGAGACTTGGCCAAGTCTGAAAGCAGTGCAAAACCCATGTTGTTTGTCGTATCGCGTTAGCTTCATTATTGCTCTTCTCTATCTTGTCAAGTCATATGAGCACACCTGGAGGTTTGTACTGAGGTATCCAGCCTTCTTTCCTTCCCCTCGTCCTATTCTGACAAGGGGTGGGAATCGAGAACCGGTTCAAGTTGAGAACCGGTTCCAATTGGTTCAATCCATCGACATAATTTACCTTTATGCTTAACGATTCTCTTATCGATGCCTTTCTTTCACGTGCCTTGCAAAACAATGACGTCACGCTCGTGAGAGAGGCAGCGCGCGAGAGTCAATCAGCAGCGCGAGCGACACCATGGCGGAGAGACAGAAGTGGTCCAAAGTGTGGCTTAATTTCACAAAAAAGGATGCTAACAGCGCAACGTGTAATGTGTGCCGCACCGTCATTTCGTGCAAGGGTGGAAACACATGCTGAAGCATTTGTCGACAGTGCAGGGGCATTAAGCATCAGGAGTGCCATGTATTTGACTCTCTACGCCGCCAGTCAACAAGTGCTTCGCGGTCTCAGCAGCAGAGCAGTGAGGGTACGTTATGTGTTCAAGCATCCTCAACTCCATCTGAGAGGATGTTTTCTACAGCTGGAAAAACAATCAGCCCTGAAAGATCCAGGATACTCCCAGAAAAAGCAGATATGCTCATCTTTCTGCAAAAGAACTGCTGATTCTGTACAAGAGGAGAGATTTATTTTTATATGTCCAGAGATCTAGGATATAGAGACCAGTTTTATATTTGTTTTCAGAGTTTTATCTTTTTAAGCAGTAGCTTTGTATTCTAATTCAATACTGTAAGAGATCTAGGATCCAGATTATTATTCATTATTATTATTATTTTTATATCCAGATTTATATTTGTTTTAACATATACACTTTCATTTATTTTAGCACATTGTCAGTCTCTTCTCAAACAGTTATCTATCTTGTTCAGTGCTCAGAGACTCATAATAACTCAATAAAATGTGTGTTGTTGACACTGAAAACCTGTAAGGCCTACTTTTTCCACACAGAAAATCCACAGGAATCGATAAGGGAAACGATAAAGAATCGGATCGATAAGCAGAATCGATAATGGCATTGATATCAATAAAATCTTATCAATTCCCATCCCTAATTCTGACAAAGTTTGTTAAAATCTAAACTAGATCACAACTGTGAATGTAATTACGGTCATTAGATGTGTACATCTGTAGTTAAAAGTCCCAGTGCTGTTGTACTCTATATCAGTGCTCATGGAATGCCTCTCATCCAATAAAATTACTTGGTCGGAACCAACTGTTGTATAATTGCCATTATGTTCTTTCTCTCACGGTTTACTGTTAGTACATTTCTGCAGATGTCTCTGCCTTTATTTAATTGTTAATGTTGGTGTTGTTAATCTTAATGTTGTTTCACTGAGTTTATTATCAAGGGATAAATAAAGACTATCTATCTATCTATCTATCTATCTATCTATCTATCTATCTATCTATCTATCTATCTATCCATATCATACATTCAGTTCTCTTCTCCCTGTGTTTCCATATGGAGAAACTTACATTTAAACACCATTAATTTACTGATCCAATATGTGCCTGATTTTATACTTTGCATACTTGTGTAATATATCAACATTACATATCAATAACTAAAAGTAAACATCCAAATGTAAAGGGACTGTTGTACATATTATTGTAATTTATTTTAAAAATGAGTTATTTTCTTTTTTTGGCTGCTGGGACAGTAAAGCTCTTATACTGGACTGGTCAGCTGGGCCAGTTTGGGTAAAAATGTTATGTTGAACCCTCCATAGGCAATCACATAATGTACAAACTCTCTTACACATACAGTTACTTAAGTCCAGTTATTAAGGAGTAACCAGATAAATCACAAGCCCAAAAGATTGGAACCACTGGTTTAATATTGATTCTTTTTTATAAAATGATCATATACAGTTGAAACCAAAAGTTTACATACACTGTATAAAAAGACATATAACCTTTTTTTTCTCACTGTCTGACTTTACATCAGACGAAACCTTTCCTGTTTTAGGTCAGTTAGGATTGCAAAAATTATTTATATTTGCTAAATGCCAGAATAATGAGAGATAATTTTTTAGACAATTTTTTATTACTTTCTTCAAAGTCAGAAGTTTACATACACTAAGATTACTATGCCTTTAAACAATTTGGGAAAGCCCAGATGATGATGTGATGGGTTCGGAAGCTTCTGATAGGTTAATTGACAACATTTGAGTTAATTAGGCACACCTGTGGCTGTATTTTAAGGCACACATCAAACACACTGCTTCCTGTGTGTGTGACATCATGGGGAAATCAAAAGAAATCAGCCAAGATATCAGGAAGAGAATTGTGGACTTCCACACGTCTGGTTCATCCTTGGGTACAATTTCCAGATGCCTGAAGGAGCCACGTTCATCTGTTCAAACAATTATATTATTAACAAGTATAAACACCATGGGAATGTCCAGCCATCATACCGCTCAGGAAGGAGACGGGTTCTGTGTTCCAGAGATGAACGTGCTTTGGTGAGAAATGTGCGTATCAACCCCAGAACAAAAGCAAAAGACCATGTGAAGATGCTGGCTGAAGCTGGTAAGAGTGTCATCATCCACAGTGAAACGAGTCCTGTACCGACATGGGCTGAAAGGCCACTCAGCGAGGAAGAAGCCATTACTCCAAAAGCGACATAAAAAACCCAGATTACAGTTTGCAAATGCACACAGGGACAAAGACCTTCATTTTTGGAGACATGTCCTGTGGTCTGATGAAACTAAAATTGAACTGTTTGGCCACAATGACCATCGTTACATTTGGAGGAAAAAGGGGGAAGCTTGCAAGCCTGAGAACACCATCCCAACTGTGATGTACGGGGGTGGCAGCATCATGTTGTGGGGGTGTTTTGTTGCAGGAAGGACTGGTGCACTTCACAAAATAGATGGCATCATGAGGAAAGAACATTATGTAGAAATATTGAAGCAACATATTAAGACATCAGCCAGTTAAAGCTTGGGTGCAAATGGGTCTTCCAAATGGACAATGACCCTAAGCATACCGCCAAATTAGTTACAAAGTGGCTTAAGGACAACAAAGTCGATGTTTTGGAGTGGCTATCACAAAGCCCTGATCTCAATCCTATAGAAAATTTGTGGGCAGAGCTGGAAAGGCGTGTGCGAGCAAGGCGGCCTACAAACCTGACTCAGTTACACCAGTTCTGTCAGAACGAATGGGCCAAAATTCCAGCAAACTATTGTGAGAAGCTTGTGGAAGGATACCCAAAACGTTTGACCCAAGTCATACAGTTTAAAGGCAATGCTACCAAATACTAATGAATTGTATGTAAACTTCTGACTTTGAAGAAAGTAATAAAAAAATAGTCTAAAAAAGTATCTTTCTTATTATTCTGGCATTAAGCAAATATAAATAATGTTGGTAATCCTAACTGACAAAAAACAGGAAAAGTTTCGTCTGCTATAAAGTCAGACAGTGAGAAAAAAAAAGGTTATGTGTCTTTTTATACAGTGTATGTAAACTTTTGGTTTCAACTGTATCTGTTTGTTGTTTTTTGTAAAATATGAATCTAGACAGTAACCAGTGACTCCTGCTTTCAGATAAATGTAGTTGACTAAAAAGTACAACAATTCTCTTTGAAATGTAATGAAGCCAGAGTAGCATCAAATGAAAATACTCAAGTAAAGGAGTAAATTGAACTAAAGTGCAGTACTCTTACTTTTAACCACTGGAGGAGCAAACACTTTTGAACATGTTGATAGAAAAATAACAAACACACACATACACACACATATAAAACTACATGAACATGCCCATTTGTCATTTCAACAGCAGAGTATTTAAACACTGTTCACCTGAGAGCTACAAGAAGTGCTCCCACGGGGGCTGTTTTGTCACACTGCTTCCACTCTGCAGGCCGGTCAAGGCCACATGAATTTGTTCATGCTCTTCATAAAATCAAAAGACACTTACCTTCTTCTCTGTGGAGAGAAATATCTGCTACGACTGCTAATGAAATAAAAGACTTAACTGTGAAAAACACCAAACTGTGCCTCAGGGTGTGAAAGCACTATTTTAAACCTGTATCTATATCTGCCTCACCAACATAAACACTCAGTATACAAGTAAGGTGTCTCTTTAATTTTAGAGGCTTACTGCAATTTCAATTCAGACACAATATGCACTTAAGAAGCTGACAGTGTAACAATACTAATGCAAATGTTCCAGTCTAGTGTCACATTTTATACTTACATTTTCTATTAAACTACAAATTAAGGAGGACTTGATCAACTCAGTCAACTCAGCCTGTCATGAGAGTGACTGCTGAGCCTCTGAAGAGCTCTGTCAAGTCTGAGAAAAAAACCCTAATGATGTCATAGTGATGTCTCTCGGGTTATCTCAACTTGATCATGGAGACTACACTGTTTTAAAAAGAAAGGCCATATAACAAATTGTTGGCACTGAGTTTGAAAGATGTGGCCATTCACCAGGCACAGAGGGTCTCAGGAATTACATGTAAAAGTCTCTGGTCCCTGAAAAGAAAAGTGTTTGGGGTAACTGAGGGTTGCAGAGACTCACAAAGGAACTGAAGCACATACCTCCCAAATCGGAACAATACGTTGAGTCAATCATGCTGATTGGTTGGTCCGTCTCCTGTCAGGAGGCGGTTTTGTAGCAGCAAAGAATAATCACAAACAACTCACACACACACACACACAAAGGCAGACAACATAGCTCAGAGAAGCAGCTTCTGGCCTTAATGCAGGAAATAATAAACTTATGAAACTCCTTTTAAGAAGAAAGAAAAACCTGACCTGAAACATGATATTTGTGGGTAGCAGAACTCCACAAGGAAATAAAAGTCAGGATATTGCAGCACTGTTTTGATTTAGACCTTTTTTTAGTTGTAATCATAACTCAAGGTCCACTCATTATGTGTTTGTCATCATCAGTATGAAACTTTGGTCATGTGATAATAGGTGTATGAGTCCATGGGGTAGTGGAAGGGTCATAACACTTGAGATGACAAGTTGGGATGACAACTTAGCCATCCGCTGTTGAAGACTGACTTTACTTTTTACCTTTATTCTACGTGTTCTTACATTACTCTTTACTTTCACCATACTAAACTTTATCTTACTTTACTTTTACTTTCCTTTTTCACTTTTCATTTGTCTGAGAAAATAACACTGATGATGTCAGAGTGATGACATCATGGGTATCATGGAGACTAGGTTGAAACACATGAAGGTGAACCACTCAGGTGATGCATCTATAGGGAGAATCAAACTAAAGATACAATAGAGTTGCATTATGGGAACTGTAGTATCCTGTGTTTTTGAGCTTGACCCATACAAGGGTCACATTACACCTATATGATTTGGTGTAGAAAACAGAGTAGAGGTTTCTGGCACAACTTCACCTGCTTCCGAGGTACATGGAGAAGGAAAAGAAGTCCAAAAAAGTCAAAGCTCCAACAACACTTGCAGTATAGAACAACTTTATTTATAGACCAGCACGTTTCGCGTTTCTCTGTCAGTGCTCCTTGTTCCCACATTAAGGTTGAAATTGGGTCTCCTAAAGTTCTGGGACCAGGAGGCAGTTATACACTTTGGACTGCTGGTGGTACAGCTTGGGTGTAAACAGTACAAAGATGTGGACGGTTACAAAGTTCTGCCTCTTTCAGTGCCGGCTGCTGGCTGACACACCACAGTATGCAGGAGTATTGAAGTACCATGCTGGGTTAGAGGGGTTTTTTTTCATATTTGTTGCCCATAAACTACAAATTGCCTGTTTACTGCCAGCCATTCTCCAAAACATAACATATGTTTATATATTGATGTCCTACCTTACAGGCAGACAGTGAACTGTGCTGAGTGTCAGAGCATCAGCTCGTGAGCTTAGAGGAAATTCTGGGATCTTTAGACTCCATTTGTCCCTATAACAGAAACATTATATTTGATTGTATTTGAAATTCTTCAAATTCTCAGCTCCCTTAACACATGCACACCTCCATCAAGTTGTCTTTACTATGATGTACAAGTTCAAATGCAACACTGTGTACTCAACCAATTATCAATGTACAGAGAGCTAAGATTTGTTATGATATTTGGGTGTATCTCCTCTAGATTTCGACTTCGGAGCGAATTACATAACATAAGATATGAAAATAAACATCGAAACCCGGTAATAACTCCTCCTCTACAACAAAGATGCTGTTTTCTTATTCTTTGTCAGTCAAGTAATTTGTAAATGAATCAATGTGTTTAAACACAAAAAACGCAATAATCATATGAATTTTTAATTAATGGACAGCCTCGACTGCTCATGTTTACATCCTCCTTTATATCAAAACAAAGATAAAACTCAGAAATCCATTTCAACGTTCTCATATAGATATCTCTGATTGGTTTATGGCATGCATGTGGTAAAGAAATGCAACACAAAATAATGGAGTGGTCTAAAAACATAACACAATATTGACATTTACACTGGATGGCTAATTTACTCTGCTAATTTATTACTCACCAAAGATTTTCAGATTAATCCCAAATGCAGGTACATCAACATAAAAATAACCCTCCAGTGTCACAACCAATAAAAAGTGAAGTTAAAGGTGCAGTGAGTAGAATTTAGTGGCTTCTAATGGACTTGGCAGAAATGGAATATAATGGGTGAATATGATGGGTTGCAATCTGCAACCTTACTGCTAGATGGCACTAAATCCTACACACCGGTCCTTTAACTCAAAGTGAAACATATAAACAGGGACAGTGTTTCTGGAAGCTCCTAGATTCTCTATAGTTCTCTCTCTCTCTCTGAGATATGTATTCCTTCATTATGCGACCGAAGTCTACAAAACAATCAGAATCACCAGCACTACACTGTATTATAGCGCCCTCTATTGACCATTTATGGGATCACAGAAATTAACAAAATTGAATGTGGGTTACACAAACAATGAAATAGATGTAATCTAGGAGAATATATGAATATGTATTTCTTTTAATTCTTGACTTTTCCATCTTTTTTATTCCATTTCTTTCTGTTGTGGCTTCAATTCTGTTTATTCTAGTTAAATAAAGGTTAATAATAATCATAATAATAATTTTAACCTATACTTCTAATTCTTACTAAATCCCAAACTCATAACTCTAAATCCAGTCCTAGACTAATTTCAATTTTATCCCCTAATCCCAACTCTAAATCCAAGTCTTAATCCTGAACTAAACCCTTTAAAGAGTGAGAAAAAGTAAAAATGTTCTCAAACTGGTTCTCACAAGGATGGAAGACCAAGAACAGGAACACACACAAACACAAACTGCCAAGCACAGACGGTTGTTACTGAATAAAACATTTGAGACACGAGTAAACTGACTTTTTTACCAGCTGAAGCCTTGCTGCAGGATCGGTGTGAGCCTTGATGTGCAGATGTGACGGGGAGTTGAATGAATCAGCGGGAGACCTTCCCCTCTCAGTACACACACTCAGATAGCACGGCCTGTCTCACTACAACACGGACACTGCAGAGGCACAGACGGACAGCTCAGCCCATGTGCCGGCAAAGCAACTCATTTGATTTAGAGAGTGTGTGTGTGTGTGTGTGTGTGTGTGTGTGTGTGTGTGTGTGTACGTGTGTGTGTGTGTGTGTGTGTGTACGTGCGTGCGTGTGGAGAACCTTAAGTGCTTTATGATTTGAAAATGTAGAGACAGAACAAAAAATATATAGACAGATTCATACAGATTCTTTCATTTTTCAAAGTACAAGAAAAAAACATTATAATATAAACCACTGGTTTAAAAAAAAAAAGCATTCAGTTCCTTTGCTTAAGTAAAAAGAATAATATCATGCTGTACAAATAATTAGTTTGAAGTAAAAGTATTGCATTCAAAATGTTACTTAAATGAATAGTTGTACATTTTGGGGAGAACATTGTATTGTTTCTCTGGTGGAGAGTTAGATTTAAGAATTGACTCTTCACTCAACTCTTATGTCAATTCATTAAATTCAAAACCACAGGTAGCAGCCAGTTAGCTTAGCTTAGCACAAAAACTTGAATCACCTAGCCTGGCTCTGTACAAAAGTAATAAAATCAGCCTCCAAGGCTCACTAATAAACATATTAAAGCTTGTTTGTTTAATTCATACAAAATGTTGAAATATTCCTTGATGTGAATTTATAGAATCATCAGCAAAATGTTCTGAAAGTATCAAAAGTAAAGCACTCAATATACAACATGGCCCAAGGTTATATTGTTATATATTGTAATACTGGATTATTGTTACAGATGCATTCAAGTTTAAGTGTAAACTGTATTTCATGTAGCAGGTCATGAAAGAGCCAATTTGAACCATTTAACAACCCAAAGGGGGATTTAATCTATAATAATATACATGAAGATGTGAATGTAGATTTCTTGTTTTACTGGAAACACACCTCGCTACTTTGGACCCAAGCGAACGCTAGTTTACAGGAAACGGGGCAGGTATCATAATCAAGTAACATTAAACTTCGGACCAATATTTAAATATTGGTCCGAACTGGTGCAAGTCCAGGAAAGCAGCAGGTGAACCAACAGTCAACAGCACACAACAGACTTTAAAACTACTATAAGTCTTCAAATCTTATTAACAGAGCAATAATTTCCAAAATGACCACCATTACACTTATTAGAGGACCTGGATTTAGAGATTGAGACCAGAATAACTTAACTAAAAAAATTATTGACTTTGTATTTCTAGAGAGAAGTTGACACTTTTTGAATGGTAGTCAATGGGAGCCAGCATCTAGTGGCCATTGGTGACATTGCACTTAAAGGTATTTCAACACTGACATAAAGCTCAAGCTGTGGTAGTTTCCGCTTGGGTGTAAGTAAGAAAAAACATGACATGATCCTAACTACAAAGGTCTCTTCCATTAAAGTCAATGGAAGCCTGTTAAATTCCCAGATTAAAGGACAAATGTGTAAGATTAATGGCATATAGTGGTGAGATTGCAGATTGCAACCAAATTAATGTATCCACCACCACCCCCTTACTTTCCAAGGAAGTAGTAGAACCTACAGTGGCCATGAAGCTCATTCTAAGGTCACAAAAAAAAAAAACCATTCTTATTTAGAGGTCATTATACACCAATTCAAACATACTTATGAATCAGACATTCATCTTCTCATCTGACTGTTATACACCAAAACAGAGGATTTCAAAAAATGACAGACTCTTCTTTTAAAGGTCTTTTGCCTAAACATATGATCTAATTGGAGGTGTCATTTTTTTAATGATACAATTGAATATTCTCCTCACAACATATTGAAACTAAAAGTTGAATCTCTTTCTCAGTTCTGGCTGTTGTATCAGATGAGCATATATTGTGTGTGTGTGTGTGTGTGTGTGTGTGTGTGTGTGTGTGTGTGTGTGTGTGTGTGTGTGTGTGTGTGTGTGTGTGTGTGTGTGTGTGTGTGTGTGTGTGTGTGTGTGTGTGTGTGTGTGCGTGCGTGCGTGTGCGTGTGTGTCAACCAGACTAGACACTCACAGGCACAGAATACAGAGACGGTCTGTAACTGAAACAAATAGCTCTGCTGAAAATCAAAGTCAGCGGTATGGCAGCATTTTGCTTTCCTATAAGTTACAGTATAATGCAGCATTTTGCTCGTGTGGCTGACAAAGCAGCAGCCTCCTCTCACTGCCAGACACCTGTACTATATCCTGCAACAGGCAGCACAACACACATGGCAGCGCACATGTGAAAGAAAACTCATCTTTGCCATGAAAACAAATGTCCTCGACCTTCAACCCTCTGCTGTTTGCACTCAGTATTTAGCTCAAGTGAAGTGCTTTTTGAAATGAAGTTCACGGTTGATTGTGTGCCCTGTGATACTCTGGCAACCTGACCAGAGGTTTCATGAGTCAAGTTCAACTAAAGTCCCATTCAGACAGGATTAACATTACAGGGGGAGGTGAGGAATGAAATCAATTCACTGCGCTCCTCTGTAATTTAACTCGTGCTTCCAGACAGTATTTTAACCACGGGGAAATGACAGGATATGCTCTGTAATAGACATGTACATTCAGCAGGACAAAGCCTAAAGCCTCCCCAGGGGAGGGCGCAGGAGAGTTGAAGGTGAGGCAAAGATGCTGCGTGAGGTGAATTTGAGTCTTCTTGAAGTCATAACCAGTGGTGGAAGAAGTACTCAGATTCTTTACTTACAATAAAACCACCAATAGATAAATGTAAAAATACTCCATAACAAGTAAAAGTCCTGCATGAAAATGACTACTGGTAAAGGTGTAATTAGTATGAGCTTGATGTAGTTACAATATTACAGTAAAAGTACTGCAGTATTATGAGTGATGTAGTATGCAGTATTACAGTAAAAGTACTGCAGTATTATGAGTGATGTAGTATGCAGTATTGCAGTAAAAGTACTGCAGTATTATGAGTGATGTAGTATGCAGTATTGCAGTAAAAGTACTGCAGTATTATGAGTGATGTATTATGCAGTATTGCAGTAAAAGTATTGCAGTATTATGAGTGATGTAGTATGCAGTATCGCAGTAAAAGTACTGCAGTATTATGAGTGATGTAGTATGCAGTATTACAGTACAAGTAGTGGTTTGGTCCCTCTGACTGATATATTATTATATATGACATCATTAGATTATTAATAGTGAAGCATCAATGTTAGAGCAGCATGTTATTGTTGTAGCTTCTGGAGGTGGAGCTAGTTTACACTACTTTATATACAGTTAGCTAGTTTAGTCCAGTGGTCCCCAAAGTATGGGTTCGGCCCCTTCAAAGGATCAGCAGATAAATCTGAGGGGTCATGAGATGATTCATGGTGAAATATTGGATCATTTGAACATTTATTGAAATGAAAGCATGTGAGAAGTTTAGAGGGAAAAATCACTATTTGGTGGAGCTGTTAACAACTCATAGACATCTGAAATGTGAGCCTGACTACACACTGCTTTTTGTAAGACGTCAAAACACAAAAAGGTTGGAAACCACTGGTTTCATCTTTAACAATGTGTGGTATTTTAAAAGCTTGTTATATTGTCCATTGTGTCAAATCTTCATCTTCATCTAAAAAATTTACTAAAGCTGTCAGATAAATGTAGAAAACTCAGTATTTCCCTCGGAGATGTAGTGGAGTAAAGTAGTAGCATCAAATAGAAACCCTCAAGTAATGTACAAGTACCTCAAACTTATACTTAGACCTAACAGGTTGTCCAGTAATTTTAGAGCAGACTTTGGTGATGCTAAGTAAACGTGTCCGATCTTGCAGACTGATGGAATAAAACCAGGAGATGATTGAAAATGTAAGGACGCTCTCGAAGGAGTGATGAAAGGTCAGGAGAATGACTTTATTCACTCCAAACGATCTCAGATTCCTGAGCAGATATTGTCTCACTTTTTCAGGATTTCATCAGTGTTTGCTGAAAACCTCAGAAGGCCGTCAAAAATTGTGCCCGAATACCTGTACTCCACCACCACCTCCACAGGTTCCCCCCGGATGGTAGTAGTGATGGCCTCTGCCAGTTGTCTCTGCTTGCTGGAGAATGTCACAATCACCTCTTTAGTCTTTGTTGAGTTCAGCTGGAGACAAGCGCCCTCACACCAGGTGATAAAGTCCTGAAGAACAGAGCTGTGGTGTAGGTTGAGGGTACAGAGCAGAGATAGCAGGACTGTGTCGTCAGCGAATTTAATCAGATGACAATTTGGCTGGGTGGACCTGCAGTCATCAGTGTAGAGGATGTAAAGCAGAGGCAATACACAGCCCTGCGGGGAGCCGTGGGAGGAGTTGAGGATGTCAGAGTAGGAGCCATTAACAGGCACCCTCTGTGACCTTATGGTTAAAAAGTCAGTAATCCACATGATGAGCTGGTGATCCAAATTGAACCGAGTTAATAACTTCTCGGCAAGGATGTGCGGCTGCATGGTATTAAATGCAGAAGAGAAGTACACAAACAGGAGCCGGGCGGTGGTGTTGGGGGTCTCCAGATGTTTGTGGATGGTCTCCAAGATGAATAATTTGGCGTTGTCCACTCCCCTGCCGGCCCTGTATGCGAACTGCAGTGGGTCCATCAATGGCTCAACAGACTTGGTGATGGAGTTTTTGACAATCCTCTCCATCGCCTTCATCACCAAGGAGGTCAGGGCCACAGGCCTCAGGTCATTTAGTACCTTGGTGGGGCCCCCTTCTTAGGGATGGGAATGACCGTGGAATGTTTCCACTTCTGGGGCACTGTGCTGCAGTTCATGGAGGTCTGGAACAGCTGCTGGAATACCTCCCCCAGCTGCTCAGCACAGTGCTTTAGGGTCCGCCCACAGATGTTGTCGGGTCCAGTTGCAGTGTTGAATTTTGTCCTCTTGAGGGCTCTCACCACTAGTGTTGCTTTCGTCAACGAAAATTATGACTAAATATCGTCGTCAACGAACCTTTATCACGTGACGAAAACGAGACGAGACACAACGTAAATGTTGGTCATGTGACGATAACTATAATTAAATATATAATGCAATATTGTTGACGAATAAAAACGAGACTAAATGTGGTTTACAAAATAAAAACTCTGCTAAAATGTCTCTTCATTTTCGTTGACTAAAACGAGACGAGACGAAATGTTATAACGTTATTTCGTCTCATTTAGTCGTGTTGTTACTATTATTTTGCAGTATTTCTGTTTCCTGTATCTCACTTCGACGTCACTTCCTCAATCCCCACTCACGGCATTATTTAGAAGATGCAGCTACGGTAGGTTAGCGTTAATGACAGACAACTGACACAGAGAACGGGACCGATGGCCGGCCAGCCGGGGTTATTCTTGAGTCTATAAGGTAACAATAATATAATAATAAGACAACCTTGTTTGAATTGTGAAATAGGTTTGGCTAAAAGAACATCGTCTATACTACTAAGTACTTATACTATATTGACTGGGTTAAATAGAATTGCATTACTAAAAAGAGACTAAAATACAATTTTCATTGACTAAAACTAGAATAAAATAGTCACAGATAATTCTGACTAAAATAAAACTAAAATGCTCAGACTTTTAGTCGACTGAAACTTGACTAGACTAAAAAGTATGAACGTGACTAAAACTAATAAAACTAAAATGATAGCTTGTCACAAAGACTAAAATTAAAACAGGCTGCCAAAAACAACACTACTTGTCTTTCCAAATCGTGTGGTACAGTCAATATACTGATCAAACCCTTTAAGAGATTTATCAAGTGAACAGTGGTTAAGATCACCCATTAGGAATTTGGGAGCATCTGGAGAATATGATTCTAACCTGTTCAGAGTGTTCTTGACATGCTCAGTGGCAACAGAAGCTTGCGCTTTGGGGTGGATGTAAACCAGTATGATAAAAATTTGTGGAAATTCCCTTGGTAGGTGGAATGGGCAAAGGGAAATAGCCAGCAGTTCAATATCAGAGTTACACAGCTCTTCCCTAACCACGACAGATGAGCACCAGTTTGTGTTGACATAGATGCAGACCCCCCCTCCATGATGCTTTCCAGTGAGTGCAGAGTCTCTGTCAAGCCTTATGGTAGAGCCAAAGCCATCTTTGTGCAGGGCATCATTACTGTTGTTTTCATTTAACCATGTCTCAGTAAATGCTAGAATTGATGCCGTCCGTGCAGCAGGAACACTGTAATCCACAGGACCCTAGTGTAATCCATCCTCCATGTGACGGAGTGCTAACTAGCACTAGCCTCGTTAGCTTCTGTGCTTCACACAGCTTCCAACAGCACCAACAAACTTTTCACAGTCACTTACACAGGCGCAAGTTGTCCAAGATATAAGGGACAAAAAGCCATTGACAGTACGCCAAAATAGTCTTTAGAAGCAGCATAAAACACATGAAAACTTTTTTTTTTTTTTTTAAATAGCTGCTCGTTATGCCACCGGTCACCACACGAGCAGTGACCCGGAAGAAAGTAGTAACTTTAACCCACACAGTTATTTATCTAAAGAAGATAGCTGTACTTACCTGTAGCTGACATTACCACAGCCCATTGAATGAGTTTTTATGGGGTTTTTATGGGTCTCTTTCGATAGTTTTATTTTTGTCTGTCATCATATTGGTTCCCAGATATAGGCCTATATATGTAGGTGTTGGCATGCTTCCATTTGTCAGAGTGGCAAAAACCCTCTTCCATTCCTCCATTTTCTCACAAAAGTCAAATTTCCTACTGAGCTGATAAAAAAACATGTAGAAAGAAAAGCAGTTGTTCCTACAAACAAAACACAGATCCACTTTCAAATTCAAGATGTCACTACAGACAGCATTTAAATCAGGTAAGTTAAGGTAAACATTATTTGTCAAATCACTATTATAAAATATCATGTTTTATGATGGTCTGGTTAGGTCTAGGCACCAAAACATTTGGTTAGGGTTAGGGAAAGGTCATGTTTTGGGTTAAAATGATAACTTGAAATGTGGTGTGGGTTAAAGTTACTACTTTCTTAAAGATAGTCAACTTTCATAATCATGGCAATCGTGACAATTGTAGTAACGGTTTTTAAAAAGCTTTCCCAACTCACTGATGGAAGCGAATAACAGTCTCCTGCAAATATCCACAAAGTCCACTTTTTGCAAGTTAGGATCTAACCGGCCACCCAACCCAACACCCCCAAATATGGAAATTTGTCACCTTATATAGACGTCATCTGAACTCCGTCACTCCCCTGCTTCATAATCACTACATCTGCTAGTTGACATCTGCCACTGAAACGTAACTATAGGTCATTTTTGACAGCTGACATTATGACCTATTGTGTTATTTTTCTTGGCAGGACAGTCTCTTTGTACATCAGCAGATCAGAACAGCATTTTTAAAGAATTGATTCAAAAATGTAGTGTCTGTCTCACACAGTCTGACAGATTCTGCTTGCTGTTATCATTCCTTCTGTTCATATAACATCAACATAAAAACATCCCTTCCTAACATCACTTCCAGTGGCATAAAATGGGACACAATTCTCAGTTCTTCTGTGTAAGAATTCATTCCAAAGTTTATCTGGAGCTTATATGAGGCTTAGTCAAACACATGGAGTGGGCATCTTCCAAAGTTTCAGTCTTATTAGTATGAAACTCCTTTTTTGTGTGTTACTATCTCTCCATTGCAGCCCAGCATGGAAACACTGTCAGGAGAAATACAAAGAGGACATTCAGGAAATCTCCTGGTCTTCATCAGCAGATAAAGTCTGCAGTTTTCACCAACCAAAGCACAAATAACAAGACATTCCATAGAATATAGATATTTGTTTTATATGTATTGATGATTGATTACCCAAAGCATTGTTTCCTGTCTCTCTGTCTGTCTGTGTCTGTCAGTCTGCATTTTATGATGCAAAGTACATTGTATGGTTTAATAGGTATCTGTTTTTAACAACATATTTCCTCCTTAAATAAATATAAAAATATATATTTTAAGTGTATCTGTCTTTTTTCAGGTATAATAAAGTTTAGTTTGCAAAGTATCTACTTATCACAATCAGAGACATGCATATTATAGACAATTTTGATATCTTCATTTGTTGCCCTCTCATACATGTTAAACCTCAAACATAAGCACATTATAAATATGAGGTGGCTGATATAGTAAGGGGGGTAAAATAGTGCTGAACATATCATAACTCTCCTGTTGCATTCTAATCATGTTGACACCTGACACTCTTCATGTGTCAGTTGTTATGTAAGAAATAATGTACAGCTAGTCAGTCATTATATTGCATCGCCCTGAAATAATAATAATTGTAATGATACAACAATGATTTTATTAATTAAAAAATGATTTCATCTTCAGTCTGTTAGATACTATGGTTGGAACTGCATCCATGGCAACGTAAACTCTGTAGCCTACATAGCGTTATAATTCACATTAAACTGAACATGTCCATTGATGCTGAAGTGAGACAAGGTGAAAGGGACTTCTTTGGGAATACTGATATTGACTTTTCTGTCTTCGTTCATCTTGCAGTTGACATGTCTGGAAACATAACTGGCAACAATATTACTATTATCACTACTGCTTATCTCTTAAGTTAGTATGTAGCGACTGCTCCCTTTCTGTAATAGTTGAAGTAGAAACTGCCATTCTGACCAATCATAATCGACCAGTAATCAGTGGTAATCTCACCAATCAAAGCTGTGAAGTAACTCCTCATATGGGAGGCCCTTTCACACTGTTACAGTTACTACATGCTCTATAGATTTCACTTGACAGATGACTATCAATGGACAACACTGCAAATTCATCAAACTGGTACAGCCAGGCATGGACTGAATGTTACTGTTAATATACTTTTCTCATAAAATGATTATTTTTATTCAAGCCAAACAACTGAGCTGGTACAAAGTAAATTTAGGGTGATATCATTCAAATTTAAAAATGTCAACATTGATTAAAAAGAAAAAACAGAATAAAACTGTCTGATATCACTAGTACATTTACTGGTTCAATATGCAGAAATAACCTTGGTGATATGTAATGCTTATCTTCAATGTTTTTTGGATAGATAAATGAGTTTTTTTATATTACAAAGATATTTTGATATATTAGAATCACTTGTTTCATAAGAGAGAATGTAAACATAGTTTTAGCCAACTCTCCAGTTTCTCCACTGCAGGGAAAACAGACATGATGCAACACTGACACCTTGTGGAATTTGACATAAACTACAAGTGATGGTCCAAACTTAATTTTACAATAACTAGAAATTTAAAAAGTGGCTTCTCAACTGGGTTATTTACTGCTATAAGAACACATTTATTTATCATGAACAGCACTCTGTATGCAACGTGTATGAAAATAGATATATGAAAAATATGACTACATGAAAGAAGGTATATTTGGCAATGACATAATTAAAGCTATGTGAGTCCGATTAACTGACTAATCATTTCAGCCCTGAATTGTTCGTATTTCTGTCTTCTGACGGAGCCAGGGAGGGGGCTTCTGGGGCTGTAGCCCCAAATGTTTTCTTTAAAAAGCCCTGCATCTATTTTTTTTTAAAATTACTTTTGAAGTACTAGTTGGACTGTTCAGCACTGATACATTTCCACTTCCTGTGTGGCCAGGTACGGCACGTGCGGACCATGATGACGGCATGCCACCAGGGCCGTTTCAAGGAATTTGGGGGCCCCAAGCAAAATGGACCACCGCCCGCCGACACCCCTGGACCACAGCAAAAAAACCTAAGCCTCACCATCCCACCCCGCCTGCCCAAAGCCTACAGGAACCACAGCATAGACACACTGTTTAAGTTAAACCACACTTTATATAAATAAAATATTTTTGAACAGTGCAAATACTGCTTATTTAAGTTATTAACAAAAGCAATATTTAAACATTTGAAACAAAACACTAACAAAAAACTATGCAGAAAAAGCACACATGGTCCTTTTCTAACAATTTGACAGCGCGCACTATCAGGCCACTGCGCAGGGTCATCAGCTATAATTATGGAGCTTGTGGTACCTTGTGCTGTAGAGATAACATCAGTGCTGAGAAGTGGTGCAGACCCAGTTCGTGTTGATGTTGAGGCCATGGTACCACTGGATGAAGTCTTTTCCATGTCTTCTTCTTCCTCGTTGTCTTCCTCATGAATGAGAGCTGGAGTTGATGGTACAGCTGAGAAAAGAAGAAAGTTTTTATTTATATAACACACTTTTCATGTACAGAGTGCATCACTGAGTGTCTAACACCTAGACATTAGTACAGGCCCCATATTCAGAAATCTGAAATGTCCATGGGCAAAGTGACTGGTATTTTCACAGTTTTGGGGGAATTCAATATCTGTGATTTGCACTGGTCTTTTTTTTAACAATTTCACAGTGCACACGATCAGTTAAGACTCTGGGCAACTGTGCCAGATATCAGCTATAATTACAGAGCTTGTGGTACCTTGTGTTGTTGAGGTGCTGGGAAGTGGTGCAGACTCAATTTGTGTTGATGTTGAGGCCATGGTACAAGTGGGAGACATGGGAGAGACTACATCTCTCCCATGTCTTCTTCTTCCTCATGAATGGGAGATGAAGTTGATGGTGCAGCTGGGAAAACAATTAAGTCTATGCATCATATTTTTCATGTACAGAGTGCATAACATAGACATTAGGAGGGCCCCATATTAAAAAAATCTGAAATGTCCAGTGAAATGTACAGCGAAAAATATGTTTGACCATTTTATCAATAAGGAAGATCACGCGGTAATGGAGTTACACTTCCACAACATATTTTGGTCCACTCAGTGATTAATGAACCGACATTTAAAAACATGTCATTTTGTGTGTGCGTAGAAGTACTTTAATGGCAACACAAAAATATCTAATTAAATTAAGACCGAATATGACTTTGAAGCCAATATGTGCTCGTTAACAGAGTTACAGAAAATGAACACCATTTTTTAACCATAAAACCATAGACTGTATATAAAATGGACGTAACATCCGTGACGTCACCCATTGGTTTGTGGACTGCTGCTTGGAAGCGAATAGTATCGGATATGGGCATCGCCATCTTGAAAATTAGGCGCCCTCTTGAACCTGTGAATCAATCAACCTGTCAATCACGACGTAGCCACGCCCTAATGCATACCCTGTTTTATCGTCAAATATAAAATCAGGGAGGCCAAAATTTCACAAATTAACATCATACTGCATTGAAAAAAAGCTTTAAACTAGCGATTGAGACCATAAACACACATTGAAAACGTTTACTGAGGTTAGAAATCAAGTGAGAAGTTGGTGAATTCTCCATTGACTTGTATAGAGACGGAAGTCCTTTTGACACCAAAACGGTCGCCCCCTGGTGGCCTTTTTATAGAATGCAGTTTTAAGTTACTTCCGCGTTCGCATCATTTCAGAGGACCAGAACTCCCCGCCTGCATAAAACTCAACATCGTCAAACATGGGGTTCTCAGAATATAACATTTTAAAAAATGTGGAAATGTTTTTATAATTGTTTTCTATCATATGACCGAAAAGCGTATGTCCATGACAAATTTTGAGGCATTTATGAGACATTTAATATAATATGTCATGGTAACAGAGTTACAAATGTTTTCTATTTAATTGCATGAATTGTTCCAAAAAAACTACGCTAACTTGCACTAACTGTTCGAGTTCGTTACCAGCACTGACTGTCAGGCAGGTAGCTAACATAAACATTACCCATATATTTAGCCTACCTGCTGCTAAATTACACCATTTGAACAAGACACATAGACCTAATTTATCCAATGTAAATGATCACTTACCGCTGTCTTGTTTTTTCTTTTCCTCCTCTTCCTTTTTCTTCTTTCTTTCTTTTATGACTTCCTGAGGGGTAACTCCGCTTCATGATGGCTGAAGGTTCAAATTTTGCCGGGGCCCGGCTGCAGGAATCACGAACCTGGCTGGCAGGCTACAGTCAGCAACTAGTGGGAGGGGCCCCCTTGAGGGGGATTCCGATAACAGTGTCGTTGCACTTTTCCTGCATTGACCATCACAGAATTTAAAGGGGCGCTCACACAGTTTGTCATTGCATCCAATTCCTAACCAGTCGTTGTCTGGGGGCCCCAGGCCATCTCGGGGCCCTAGACAATTGATCGGTTTGCTTGCCTGATTACGACGGGCCTGCGTGTCATAAATGAGTTGACCAGTAGTGGGCTTCTGTAAGGTGCAACAAAATAGCGTCACTCTGCGTGACATGAAATGCAAAGGACATGATGGAGAATACACGGGAACAGGTAAAAAACTAATATAACAAGCTGTGACACAGACACATTCTAACTAAGCTTTCTTGTGTGTTTTTGTGTGAGTGTGACTTAAAATGAAATTGGCGCGTGAACAGACCAACCTGGCTGTAGCTGTTATGACGAGAAGGCGCGAGACCACAGCAACAAGTTGGCTTCAGTTTGTTTTGGTGGCACGAGCTTTTGATAAACAAACTGTGTGATGTCGCGTGACAGCTGAGTTGTACATGGTAACTTTGTTTCATCTTTTCTGTTTGACTAGTTCGACTTTTAGTTTTTACTTTGTTTATCCTTCACCAGCTGCGGCCTGTTGAACCACGTGTAGGGCCCTATACAATCCGTTTTATTTTTTATTTTTGGGAATCCTGTTTTTTTTTTTTTACCTTTTACTCTTATTTTACTAACAAAAACAGCGTGTTTTTAATGTAAATGACTAGAATGTACACAAATTAAATAGAAATTAACTGCCCAGATTTGCTTCTCTCCGTGCAGTTTTCCCCAGACATACGTTCCTCTTCCAAACGAAAACAACATTTCAGTCAAATTGTGTCAAATTCCGTGATATCCCGCTTTAAAAATAAATTCCGTTTTAATCGGCCAATTCTGCGATTCCGTGATCGCGGAAATCATAGGGCCCTACACCTGCTACTACTCATCACATTAATGAAGCCCCCACCAATGTTTTTATATGTTTTGTCCTTTATTTTAACTCTTTAATTTCAGTAGTTTATATTAAAGTTTGAAACCACCTAGTTGTTGGGTTCCAGGTTTCCTTCAGTATCTCACCACCATTAAAGCAGCCATTATGTTTATTTATCACACAGCTGAGCACATTTGAACCCCTGAAATGAAATAAAAACAAAAAACAGTTGACACTGGCATAGGACGCTTTAGATACACAAATATAATGTGAAACTATGTGTAACTTTTTACCAATAACATCAATCTAATAATGATTTGGAGATGACTGTTTGTCACAAGTTATTAGAATAAGAAAAAGAACAACATAATCAGATCAATGGGCAAACAAATACATATTCAGTTTAATGTAGCAGCTCACCCTTTTCATGCCTGTTGGTTACTGTCAGTTCTGAAACCAGGTGATTGGTGCTGTATGTGATGGTGAAATGTGAACATCACTTCACAGCATTATAGTATACAATGTAAAAGCGTGCATCAAGTATTACATAATAGGGCCCAATATTATACTTCAGATAATGAACAGCAATATGTTTTGTTGTTGTTGGCTCTCCTTTGAACTTATGGTGATGTTTGCCTGCTCTAATAATCAAATGTGTGTTTTCTGAAAATGATGCTCGACAGAAAGTATCACTTCATACTAAACTGTTCTGTTGGATTCCCTTATGATGTACAGAGGTTTCTGTTTGTGATCAGTATGACACACACACACATATATATATTTGTGGTGACCAAATTGTGCTCTGAACAGTCTAATGAACACAGGAAATGGAATCGAATCACTTTGCAGCTTTTACAACCTGGAAAAGGTTGATATCATATATACTGATATCATATACAACCCAGCTGTTGTTAGCTCTAATCTACCAGAGTCTGTGTGATTTGGAGTCAGTAACAGATTCTAATCCCTTTCATAAGGTTTGGTCTTTCCCATTCTGTCACTGAGGAGCTGTTTCCACTTTGTTTCCACCTCAGGTGCTGAACGTTGAGCGTGTGCAGGCGCTGGAAGCCTGGCTGACTACTACCAACACAAAGCTGGCTCAAGTTAACGGCCAGAGGAAGTACGGAGGACCACCTGAGAGTGAGACTCCTTCCAAACTCCAACACACATGCCTTTACACAAGATGACTGAAACACGAAGATACACACAGACTTTATTTGGAGTACAAAGAACAGGTTCAACATTGTTTAAGTGTGTGTGTTAAACCAGCAGTCAGGTGTCTGTATGAAGAGTGGAAGAGGTTTTCCTTCATACTGTCTAAAAGTTTGAAGGAGATCTTTTAACAATGGAAGTGATGGAGGACTGTATCCACAGTGTGTCCACACAGTCATTTAAAGTAGATGATCAGCTTCTATTGAGCTTCATCAGTCTGAGTTAGTCATATCAAGTGATATCTGACACATTTACAGTCTTTTTTAACATCACATTCCCTCTCAGTGTTTCCCTGTTGAGCTGTGTAGGAAGTATAGTAACACAAAGAGGAACTTTGCCACTAAAAACACTGTAATGATGAAACATAGAAGATAATGAAGATTTGACTCATTTGGCAGCTGAAGCTTCATATTAACTTCAGATCAACTTTTCAATTTGATATTACATTTTTGCACAGAAGGACGACTGTGAACATCTTTATCCTGAACTTGTCTCTGGCTGCATGTAATATGACTGATGATGAGGTGTGATTAAGTTGCAGACAGACCCTTTCCTCACAGCTGTTTCCCAAATCCGCTCTACAGTAATTACAACCAGGCTTGGAGTGTGTCGTGAGTTCACATTGGAAAAGTGACAGTTGGTATGCAGATTAAAATCCCCTCAATTCTGTGTTGCACTGCTGTTGATGCACATTATTCTCCCATAATGCAATGCACAAAGGACATGGAGGAGCTACTCACAGAAGCTAAAAGTAATTAGGAAAGGGTGGTGAAACAGCTCCAGCAAAACCACAGAAAACAGAACAATAATCACTGAATTCTAGTCTTTTTTAATACTATAAAAATGTGTATATATAATATACAGTATACTATGAATATGGAATTGGTCCATAGCTTTATTTTATAATTAGAAGATACATCTTATTTTCAACAGGGTAATGGTAATGATAATAAATGAAACATATACACACATACGGGCACTCCCACCATCCCAAACCACACCCACTACATTTGTTACACATGTCATCTGTATAAAGACTGAATGAGAAATAAAATAAATGAATAGATCCAATAACATTATGTCAAAGTAGAGTCTACTTTAAACTAAATTGAGGGTAAATACAAAGAAAAACAAGAACTGGTAGATTTAAGGTAAACAAGCAAAGAAGTCTTGAATTCATGGAAAGAAGTCAGTGATCTGAGTGATCACTGAGTGAGGCTACACAAATAAAACCCTTTCTCTTCTCCTTATCTTCGTGCTGCCAGTGTGGACCGGTCCCCCCCCAGGAGCCCGCTGCGAGGTATTCATCAGCCAGATCCCGCGGGACACCTACGAGGACCTGCTGATCCCCCTGTTCAGCTCCGTGGGGCCGCTCTGGGAGTTCCGGCTCATGATGAACTTCAGCGGCCAGAACCGCGGCTTCGCCTACGCCAAATACGGCTCGGTGGTCGTCGCCTCGGAAGCCATCCGCGTGTTGCACGGTCACATGCTGGAGCCCGGCTTCCGCCTCAGCGTGCGCCGGAGCACAGAGAAGAGACACATCTGCATCGGTGATCTGCCGACCACCACCAAGCCAGACGAGCTACTGCAGGTACAACATCAAGGTTGATTTTCTTTGTAGCATGAGAGAAGCCGTTTGATAGGTAAGAAAACAGCAGCATTCAATGTCAAAACAGATTCTCTATGAATCTACAGCCTGAATAGAACTGCACGTTTCAGCAAATCTACATTTTAACATATTTTCCTTATTTTTTGTCCACTTCATTTACATACATGAGGGTGACATTTTAGGGAACACTTTTCAATATAATGCATGGCAGTACACCACCTATACCCACTATAGGGTCGTTTGCACTCCAGGAACTTTGGGGTAGTTTTACAGGAACTTGACCGTCGATGGGCTGGTTCCTGCTATGGAGACAATGTCCTGGAACTTTTACAGGGACAAAACCAGTCCCTGCATCTGGGTATGTACTCCATGCGGTGAGTTCGAGTTTATGAGTTTGTCTGCCAATGATATATCTCAAACTAGCATTATTAGTAAGGCTGAACGATTTATCGTTTTCTGATCGAAATTGCGATTTCGGACAATGCGATCATGTGATCGCCAAAGCCGCGGTTTTTGCAGCGCTCCTGAGTGACCCAGGATCTGTTGTGTCAAGTATTTTACACATACATGTCGTCTCCTTACCATCCTGCCAAGTTCACTAATCAGAAGCGGCATGCTACTCGTGGACAGGTCAAGCTAACCAATCAGTATTAACCTGCTCCTTAATTGTAATTATTCAGAAATGGCTTCAACTGGACCAGAAGCGAAGTAAGGGGATTTAATCCCCAAGAAAAACAGCACGTCGGTCATTTGGGAGTATTTCGGGTTTGGGGCTGCAGACGTGCACCAGAAACAGGTACTGTGCAAAACCTGTCGCTTTAAAGTTGCAACATCCAGCGGAAACTCAACCAATTTATACCGGCACTTGAAAAATCGCTGGACAGAAGATATATGATTCCCTCCCTCACCTACTTCAACCAGGTTGCCATCCCACAGCTGTATGCAGAGTGTAAAGAAAAAGTGGTAACAGAGTTGAAAAATGTGGAGCACTTCACCCTGACTTGTGGTGTCAGCCTTAGTTAAAAAAGATATTTGCTATTTTTCAGGAAAAATGCTCTATTGTTTACAGAATAGACTATATTTGGGTGCTGCTGAGCCATAACTGAATGACCCACCTATATTCATGTCTGAAGGGTCATTTTATTTTAACAAGAGTTTTATTTTATTACCATTACTTTTCAATTTCACTTAAAGATAGTCCAGGTTTCTTAATATAGGATTGAATAAAGTACTTTAACTGCTGCTATAGATGTTGATAAGCTAGCTCTCTTGAGACTGTTGGGCAAGATCCTTTTTTCCTTTATTGGAAGTGTTGAATTTTGTTTTTCTTATTACTTATTTAACTTTGTTGTTTTTTTGTATTTTATTTAACTTTTTTTTAACTTAACACAATTAAGGATTTTTTTGCACTACTTTTTTAAGTGAAGACAGTCAAAGATGGCTCTTTTAGTTCTTCATTTGTAATAACTGCCGTTGGTCAAGGACTTTAAAGAATGTACATGCATGTTTCTGAATAAATACATTTGGAAGCAATTTTTCACTTTAGTTTTCATCCTTGCATTAGAGTAATAGCATTTAATGTTTAAATGTTACTGTACATTGTGAATATTGCACTGAATCTTGATTTGAAGGAAATCGTGAATCAAATCGAAATCGCAATATCTGCCAGAAAAATCGCAATTAGATCTTTTCCTAAAATCGTTCAGCCCTAATTATTAGCCAATCAGAAGTAGAATGGGGCGGGTCTTGGAAAAATGTGTTTCAACCGAATCCTATGCTGCATAGATGCCATCGGCAGGGACTCACGTCGGATAATGACTACGTCACGTCAAAGGACAGTAGGATGGAGAGTGTCGCTACCCGATGTGAGTCACACATGCGCAGTAGCGTCCGCCATCGTCCGTCATCTTTGACAGTTATGTACGGCAACTTTGCTTGGAAAAAACACATTATTCACCCGACTCAATCGCGATTCGTGAGAAATATGAACTTTTGAGTGCTTTTTACATCTCTAAGGTTATAGTTTATCTTGTATTTTAGATATTGTTTTGTCAGCTGCAGCACTGTGAGAAGACTTATTTCTGTGTTTCCTCATGTTTTATGTGTATAATGTTAATCTAACAGCAGCAGTAGTGTTGTGTAGTAACTGCAGGGCTCCAGCAGAGGGAGTGTAGAGCTGTCAGTCATCATTACACACGTGACCCGAGGAAAGTTTGTGTGTCTGTGTATTTTTCACATTAATACTCATAAATACTTCCTTTAAGGGCTTTTAAAAAGTATATAGAGTCTAAGTAAAAAGAAAAAAGTCCCAGTCACATCAGCCGCTAACTCAGATCAGGATATATCAATAAAGTTTATATTTAAAAAAACTAATGAACACTGCGCATGCGCGACTCACATTGGCCGCTTGGTCCATAGATATAATAAAGAGTAGACGCTGCATTGGCTGCTGGGGCACAAGAAATGTGTCCGCCATCTTGAACCTGTCATCCTACCCGTAAACAAACCAAAGCAGCAAGATCTATCTATCTGTCTATATATATATCTATATCTATCTATCTATCTATCTATCTATCTATCTATCTATCTATCTATCTATCTATCTATCTATCTATCTATCTATCTATCTATCACTATATCTAGCCTATCTATCTATATCTATATATATATATCTATGTCTATCTATATCTACAGTGGTGGAAAGAAATTTTCGGACACCCTTAAAAGTTTACACAATCTCAAATATTATCATGAAATGTTTGTGGAAAAATCTTTTTTGTGTTTCAAAAGGTGTGGCTGCATTAGACAGACACCAACAAATACAAATGATTTTTGTTTTGTTTATTGTTTACAATAAAAACTAAACTAAATTCTTGACAGTTCCAATATGTCAGTTCTCAACATTGTCGGTATCAAAATCAACAAATAACAGATAATGTGTTCAAAACTGAACAAAAAATAAATAAACCAGCACATCATCAAATTAATATTTAGTAGCCCTGCCATTAGCACGCAGTAGAGCTCTAATCCTGCTTGCATGATCCCCACGAGCCTTTCACACTGTTGAGGGGTAATCTTGTCCCATTCTTCATGAATTACTGCTTTTAATTCTCCTAAATTCTTTGGTTTACGCTTTGAAACAGACCTTTTGATAATCCACCACAGATTTTCAATGGGGTTCATGTCCAGGGATTGAGCTGGCCACTGTAAGACCTGGATACTGTGCTCCTGCAGCCAAGTTCTACTGGCCCTGGATGTGTTGCAAGGGGCATTATCTTGTTGAAACATCCAGTTTTGACCTCGACGGAACAGTGCACATGCAGAAGGGAGCATGTGGGTTTCAAGAATGGCACAATACTTGGCAGAGTTCAATGTGCCATCACAGACAGTGAGATGACCAACACCAGCAGCACTCATGCATCCCCAAACCATGATACTGCCTCCACCATGCTTGACAGTAGGTACTGTACATGCTGGAGATAATGCTTCGCATGGCCTTCTGCGTACCCTCACATTAGCAGGAGGAAGATAAAGCTGGAAACTGGACTCATCTAACCACAGAATCTTCTTCCAATTCCTGGCTATCCAGTTCTTGTGAGCTTGGGCCCAACGACGCCGGGCTAACCTTTGTCTCTCATTGATCAGGGGCTTCTTGACAGCCTTGTAGGAGCTTAAGCCATGGTCTAAAAGTCGGCCACATACAGTGCGGGTGGAACACTGGACACCAGTTTGGTTTGACCACTGCTGCTGAAGCTCCTGTGATGTCATTCGGGGTTTTCCCTGCACATGCGGATCAGGATGCGGTCATTTCTTGCTGAAGAAACCCTTGAACGCCCAGATCTTGGTTTGTCTTCCAAGGTGTTGGTTCGTCTGTATTTCTGCAGAGTGTATCCAACTGCTGAAGGACTGCATCTGCACTTCCTGGCTACCTGGCGGCAGCTGTACCCTTCCTGGCTGAGAATCTGTATCTTCAGGCATGTTTCCTGCGTTAGGTTCCTTGTTTTAGCCATTTTTGTCTCTGATGAACTTTCAAATGTGCTGGCTTTATATAGACACGAAGCACGGTAACAAAAATTGTGTCTTTTAATAAAAAGCATGACCTTCATTAGTGGATCACTGGTACCAAAATGACCCAATATTCAAAATGTCTTATGTATTTTTATGGAACCAATCAATTTTAAGTTTTTAATGGATTTTTTAAGAGTTGTTTAGTATTTTGTCTGTGACTGTACTAAAAGAAATTGCACTTGAAGACCTAACAGTGATTCTTAATGCAATATTTCACAAATACATGGGGTGTTTTTCCACCACTGTATATCTATATATACTCTATATCTATATATAAATAATGTAGTCATATATTGTTTCTTCATTTTTAAACTTATTAAAAAAGCTGAGTAGTACTTTTACTGCCACTATCTGCTCCTGCATCTCTATCATATATTAGTGTAGTGTGTGTGTGTATATATATATATATATATTCCATATTCCATGTATTCTATTGTCCTCTACTCTCATCTTGTCAATGCCAGTCTTGTTACCTCTGTGTTGTGTGTCTTGTTTTTTATTGTAATGCTTTTGCTTGCCTTGTCTGTCAAAGCACTTTGTGAACTTTGTTTTTGAAAGGTGCTATATAAATAAATGTATTATTATTATTATATATACACATATTGTGTGTTTTGCAAAATACCTATCATACGTCACATATCAGAATATTCTATTACTGTTAAGCCCTCTATGAATATTAATATACGCCAAACCATGTGTCCTGTATCATAGCTACATGTATGACGTTTGCAGCAAAAAAAACGCGTGAAAATCAGTTAAGTATTCAGTGAGTTATGATTGATTAAAATCTGCTGACACTTCGCAACAGATTACACTGAGTGGAGCGGGTGACCTGTCCAAGATGGCGGCCCCACGGCTCGTCAGCGCCAATAGGCTGTAGCGGTCGATGCGGCGTCTACTCTTTATTATGTCTATGGCTTGGTCGGACTCACATTGGGTAGCGACATTGCGCATGTGCGAAAATGCGCTCTAGTATTAATACTTCCCCGGTTACATACAAATGTACAAACTTTGAACTTGAACTTCTATTGTTTCTATACTTTGTGCGGATTCGCGTCCAACTGCTGAAATGAAATACATCTATCCAACATATAACAGTAGTTTGTCCAAGTGGCATTGCCGTAAGTAGCTGTCCAAGATGGCCGACGCTACTGCGCATGTGTAACTCACATCGGGTAGCGATATGAATCCTGGGGAAGATGCCCTCCTAGTTGATAAAGGATTAAAAAATAAATGGCGCTGGGCGTGGATAGAAGAGGTCGGAAAATATGGTAAGCCTTTTGGTAGCTGGTGTAAAAATTAAGAGAAACTGGTACTTGCTTCTGCACTTTATGCTCCAGAAAGCTAGTATACGCAACTAGCACAGTGCAGCTGTTCGCGCTCTCACACACACAACGTGGTTACTGCGAGCAACAACCACAGTTGATGTACCGGCATTAATAACTCACCATGTGTGCGCATGCATTGCCCCTCCCTCGCTGGCAGGGTTCAGCTGGAAGTTTTAGAAGCCTGCCAACAACAACACAGCTCCGGGAGTCCCGTGAGAGAACGCTAAATGTTCACTCTGACTGAGAGCGGGACAGAGCAGCCAACACAAGTGTGTGTGTGTTTCTCGCTCTCTCTCACTCTGACTGAGAGCGGGACAGAGCAGCCAATATCAGGGTGTGTGTGTTTTTCTCTCTCTCTCACTCTGACTGAGAGCGGGACAGAGCAGCCATCACAGCGGTGTGTGTGAGTGCTGCTCCTCATCTGGAGGGAGAAAAGGCAATATCGGCAGCACATATCGGCCATCGGCCAAGGCTGATGTCAAAAAAATCGGTATCGGTCGACCTCTAGGTAAATGATGCCTATTCTGTTTAAGAAGTGAATCGATGTCCTTTTTTAATATACCTTCAATTGAATGGTTGCAAATCAAATCTTATTCTTCCAATGCCTGACTGAATTTCACATACCTTTTATAATATGTCACCTTGTGATTGTAGGTCATCTTGTAACCTGTCAAGGCAAGGGCGTAACTTTGAGTTGAACATTGGGGGGGGGGTTGAGATTTCCGCCTGTGAAGGTCTGAGGACATGCCCCGCATGAGAAAATCTTTAACTAACTATATATATATGCATAAATGGCTGTTTATACATTATTAGGATTTACAGCTGATACCGCCTATTAGGGCTGAACGATGTATCGTTTTCTGATCGAAATTGCGATTTCAGACAACGCGATCATGTGATCGCCAAAGCTGACGTTTTTGCAGCGCTCCTGACTGACCCAGGATCTGTTGTGTCAAGTATTTTAAACATGACGTCTCCCTACCATCCTGCCAAGCTCACCAATCAGAAGCGGCATGCTACTCGTGGACAGGTCACGCTAACCAATCAGTATTAACCTGCTCCTTAATTGTAATTATTCAGAAATGGCTTCAACTGGACCAGAAGCGAAGTTAGGGGATTTAATCCCCAAGAAAAACAGCACGTCGGTCATTTGGGAGTATTTCGGGTTTGAGGCTGCAGACGTGCACCAGAAACAGGTACTGTGCAAAACCTGTCGCGCTAAAGTTGCAACATCCAGCGGAAACTCAACCAATTTAGGCACTTGAAAAATCACCACAGGCATTTGCATGACGAGTGCATGACCAAAACGTCCTGTGAAAATGATACTCAGGCCCACTGTAGCAAGCAGACTACAATTACAGCATCTTTTGCCAGGTTATCACCTTAGGATAAGAGCAGCCGAAGACACCGGGAGATAACGACAGCCATAACACACTACATTGCCAAGGACATGGTTTCTGTTAACACGGTCACCAAAGACAGATTTAAAAACCTCCTCTGCACACACACAAAGTTCAGGCTCAGGATTTTTTTTTGCTTTAACCCCTGACTAAAATGTGCGGAAAACCGAAGCATAGGGAAGTAAGAATGAAAAGTTATCATTGGCCAGATGACATGGGTTTTTTCTGGCTTCTAACCCTGAAAATGACAGCTGGTCTTACTGCTGCTATTGTATGGATATAGGTTTAATTGTTTGTTCGTTTTTATTAAACTTTGTTTGCAGGTGCTGCGCAGACTGACAGACGAGGTACAGAGACTGTCTCTGAAGGCTGGGCCTGGTATAAAGGGGGTCAGTGCTATAGTCGCCTATTCATCGCACCACGCAGCTTCTATGGCCAAAAAAGTGCTGGTGGAAGGTAAAGGGGCCCTGATCCAGTCATTACTATCAACTCTCTAATATGATGCAGAATGAATAATACTTCATCACAGTAAATGTACTACCTAGACAACCCACACGTTACTGGTTTGTGCCAATTTCTAGTGTATAGCCATCAGCCTCTCTCAAAATGACATTAATATACAATACATTTGAACTTTGATTAGAAGATGTTCAAAAGGATTTAATGACATATATCCTCAGCTGTACTTCCTCTCCTGTTTCTGCAGCGTTTAAGAAGCATTTTGCGTTGAGCGTGTCAGTAAAGTGGCAGACATCAGTGAAGTTGAGTCTAGACGACCATCAGCAGCCTTCTAAAAGCCTCCAGTCATCACTCCTGAAGCCAGCGAGCCACATCCTGAACTCTCTGCAGCCCTCAGTTCTGTCTCCTCACCTGGACGGCCCTCCATCCATGACCCCAGGTTTCTGCAGAGCAGTTGGAGGGCCACCAATTGATCCCCCCCAGCACCCTCACCCTCGCTGCTCCTCCACCTACCAAGAGATTCTGTCCGCAGCCTTCTTAGGATGTCCAGTGATGCGCCTCAGTAAGATGTGCGAGTTGATTGGGGTTGGCCAGCCGCTCTATGATATATACAACAGCCACACCGGGTCAGATGGATTCCTCTACTTTACCTTTAAGGTGTGCATCCCAGGAATAACCACGCCCTTCAAAGGGCTGGTCATGATCTTGCCTGGATCCGCAGGCTCTAACATGCTGAAGGAAGCTCAGCAGGCTGCAGCCCAGAAGGTCCTGCAGTCTATTAACAACATGCAGTTCACCCACTGATGACCTCATCAGAGGACACACGTCTACCTCCTCCCTACTGCACTGTTTCAGAACCTGTTTGTTTTGCAGTAATCTTTAAAAAAAAAAGTGTTTACTCGTTCATGTTGTTGTTTTCTGCATGTTTTTTTATTAACGTTATCTTGTTTGATCTTGCATGTTTTGTTTCATGCATGCTGTTTATTGTGTGTTCCTGTTAGATTGTTTCCTCATTTTAATTAAATGAGATTTAACAAGAAAATATGATGTCTGTGTTACCTTGTGTCAGTTTATGGATGAGAACTTTACAATGACTCAGAGATGGTACATATTCACCTTGGTCAGTAAGAAACATTGATGCAGTACATGAATTGTCTTAATGTGGCTGCAGGAACCTCAGTAATATCAACACCTTGAAAGCAACCTCAGGTAGTTTCTCATTTAGCCACTAGAGGGGGTAACTGGATTGTAACATATATTATGAAGGAATAGACTTCACTCTATTGGCATGTGCTGATCAACAGATGTGATAGTATCTATGATCAATATGTCCCCCTTGCACTGTCTGCTTTCAGCCCAAATCTGTCCTCACTTTACTTAAAGTGAGGACCTTACTTAACCCCAAATTGCTCCTGAAGGCTGCGCCAACAGTGTGTGAATGTCAGTTTCTCTCTGATGAGCAGGTTGGCACCCTGTGTGGTAGCTCCTACCATCAGTGTGTGAATGTGACATGTAGTGTGAAAGAGTTTTTGCGTGGTCAAAAAGACTAGAAAAGTGCAATATAAGTACGGTCTATTTACCATACTGGGACGAAGTTGTCGCACTTTAACTGGTCTTCTACATGACCCCATTACACCTAACCTATTTACCTTGTCTCTACTGTATAATATTTCACCCACCAAAATCCATATCTGTATGATTCATCATGCCCTCTACTACTACTACGATACTAGATTTCGTTAACATTATTCATTAACAGAAACTTGGAAAATTTTCCTTTTGAACTCACTCTTTAATCCACTTCCTCTTGGCCCTCCGCTCTGCTCATTACAAATATATTCACCTTGTTCTTTACTGATAAGATTCCCACCATCAGCAGCCAGTTCTCTGAGCCAGACCAACAGTCTGCAGCTGCCAGCTAACAGGGTCACACTCTCCTCATTCTCACCTCCGACTGAGGAGGAAGTCTCCAAATTTCTGCTGGACTCTCATCCCACTACCTGTCTGCTGGACCCACTGCAATCCAACCTTTTACAGACCATTTCCCCTGAACTTCATCAACTCCTTACTTACACGTGCGTTCCCCACAGCATTTAAGCAAGCTGAAGTCACTGTACTCCTCATAAAACCTACACTCAACCTAGCCCAGGTTGAAAACTACAGACCAATTGTATTCCTGCCCTTCCAATCAACAATATTTTGGCTCACAGTCTGATTTCCTTTCTGAGAACAACCTGTACAATCTGAATCAGTCTGGCTTTAAGCGGGGTCACTCAAGAGACTGCTTTCCTGTCAGCAATGGAATCACTGTGTTCTGCTTGAGCTGCCAGTAACGTTCAGCTGAAAGCCTACCTTGATTCTCAGGTGGGGATGAAGACCAGGATAAGTTCCGATTCTTTGACTTGAATGTGACAGTAGCCTCAGCATGGCCATCCTCTTCATCACTGGATTCCTCCCCATCAGTTATTTCTTGGTCTGGATTCTGTGTCGTCTTCATCTTCTGACACTTCCTCCTCTAATCCATCCTCACTGTCAATTTCCTGGCCTCTCTCCTCCTCACCAGTGTGGTGATCAAATATATAATCAAGAGCCTCACTTACGGTATATCGATCTGCCATGGTGCTGCCACACAATGAACTGTGAGCACCTCAAAAAAGCATTATATAGGCTACCAAAGCTACGAGAAAAGTTCAATGTTATTGAAACAATGTTGCAACTGTCTGTGAGAACTGCCAACAGGTGTTGTTCCCGCGAGAGAGAGACTCTACCGGGCAAAGGTTCCCGTAGTTGTTGCCAGGGAACCCAATGTGTGTGAGTGCATGTGTGTGTGCGTGTGTGTGTGATTGCGTGTGTGTCCGTCCATCTGACAAATGAGGATGTACCTGAGTTCAGTTTTTACACTAATTATAGTCTCCCCCATTCATTTCTAATGACTGGGAACACCAAGAGTGTACAAAAGTTTTGTGTGTTTGAATCCTCTTTGTAGACAAAGTCATGGAATCTTAGGTCAGTATGATCAAATTAACTAAATTTTTCAGAGATAAAACTTTTAAATCGGTCAGATTTGACCGGAACACAACACAAGGGTTAAGCAAGCTGAAGTCACTCTACTTCTCATAAAACCTACACTCAACCTAGCCCAGGTTGAAAACTACAGACCGATTGTATTCCTGCCCTTCCAATCAACAATATTTGAGCTTACAGTCGGATTTCCTTTCTGAGAACAACCTGTACAATCTGAATCAGTCTGGCTTTAAGCGGGGTCACTCAAAAGACTGCTTTCCTGTCAGCAATGGAATCACTGTGTTCTGCTTGAGCTGCCAGTAAATCCTCAGCTCTACTGCTGCCTTTGATACTGTTAACCATCAAGTCTGCTTCTCCACATTCACTGTGCTTGGTATCTCTGGATTTTCCCTCCACCAGTTCATGTCCTCCCTCTAAAGGAGATCTTTTAGAGCATGTCGGAGAGGATGATCCAGAACATGGCAGCTGGTCTTCAACCAGCCTAAACCAGCACATGACCCCAATGTTCTTTACTCCCAGTTAGTGCCTGCATCAAATTCAAAACCCTGGCACTACAAAACAGTAATTAAAACAGCTTCCACCTACCTGAACTCCCTCATTCAAGTCTAAGCTCCCTCCTGCTAACTACGCTCTGCCAATGAAAAGTGCCCAGGATTACCACTACAACAGGGCAATAAGTCTAGTTTCGAGGTGGTGGAATGACAAACTCTGTTCAATCAGAGTCCCTCTCAATATTTAAGAAAAGACTAAAGAGCAAGCTTATTTGCAAACACCTCCAAACTTGATGGACTAGAGTTTCTGTGCACTGCCTGTTGGCACCTACATCCTATCAAACTCAAACTTAGCTTTAAAGCACTTACTCGCATTGTTCTCTCCTGACTAGACCCCTCCTTTTGTTGTGTCAACTTTCAAATGTATGTCCTGTTCATTACATTGCATTCCCAAATCCATAATCATGATGACATTCCTCTCTTTGCAAAAGTACCAGCCTACTACTAGTATTAAAGTAGTAGGCTATTTAACAATATAGGCAGATGTGTCAGTCATTTAAATTGACAATTGAAACTATGATGTAATGCAAGCTTGCAATATAAATATTAGTGGCTGAAACTACAAAGCGACTTGTCCACAGCTAGAGAGCGGGAACTCAGTCTGAGAGCTCGTAAAGTTCTTATTCTTAGTCTTTAGTGTCATTTTGATGAATGGAGCTTCTCCACAACCTGCTGGTCGTCTGACCTTATATGGTATTTTGAGGGCGTCATTTATTTTAATTTATTATTGTCTGGGGCGTTCCTTTAGAACAGGTGAGATCATGTTTATGAAGGTCATTTACGACTGTGTCCTGGTGATAAAAGTGTTTGGTGAATCCGACGTGGCACACTCGTAAAGGTCCACCTCATTTAAGAAAAAAATACAAACATGTTCTTGCATCTGGCCCATTATGTTGCTTTGGACACCCTCGAAGTTCAAGTTATGTGGTTTAAAGTATAAACACTTTTCAGATAATTATCTTGAATCATCAATGTACCTGATTGTAAAAGGGGGAAATGTTTAACCTTTTAACTATCACTAGTGTGATGACTGAAAACAAAGCATGCACAACTCAGCTATCATGACTCAGTATGGAGCAAGATGATGTGTTTTTATTTGACACAAGCATGTTTGATACAGGTAGAAATCAGATGTGGGTTTGTCAAGAACCAAACTTTCAAGTTAGATATTGAATTTCAGAAAATCATTTGAAGGGTGCAGGTAGAAAGCAAATATGTGTACCAGAGTTTCTCATCGTTGGTCCTGAACAGATGAAGTATTTCTAGTTCATGTGATAACAAGCAAACTGATCTCCAGCAACTTTATGCAGTGTTCTTCATAGGTTGGAGTAGTCAGATGAACATGTATGATCTGTTCCTCAGAGCACATCTTTATACAGCGTTGATACTGAAAGCAAATACATGTCTGTCAAACATAATCCAAAACATTACATTTCATGTAACCTTTCTCAACAAGTGCGACTGGATGAGTGTTTTCACGTCTGCATTCATGTCCAACATGCTCAGTTGAGGAACAGACGAGTAAATCTGTACAAAGCCCTGCAAAGCATCCGTATTTGAACCAATCAGATGATGCAGTTGGAGTTGTTGCTGGGAATGGCTAGGCCTCAGAGGTCCTTTTCCTGATCTCACCTATAAGATCACTTCTTGAAATATCGAGCTGTGGAGACAGAGCAGAGGAACAGACAGTGAGATTAATCCTGCAACCGAGTTTAAAAACTGTAAACTCAAACATAAATACATACACTGTAAACTACTCCCTGGCATCAGATGCATTTGGAGAAATCATACATGTTAAAGGTGCAGTGCGTAGGATTTAGTGGCAACTAGCAATGAGGTTGCAGATGGCAACCAATTAACATGTACGCTGTCACCACATGATGTGCATGTGTGTCATCATGCACTTCACACAATAGAACAGAGTTACTAATAAAACAGAGGCATTTATCAAACATCACTACAGAAAAATACAAACAGGGAAAATTTAAGTGTGACGAAGCTTAAAACCAAACCTGCTTTTCCTGTTGGAAGAGCTGCCAAACTATTTCAATCAGCTGAGATATTGAGTGCTGCATGAGTCTGTGTATCAAGCATGTGTGTGTGTGTGTGTGTGTGTGTGTGTGTGTGTGTGTGTGTGTGTGTGTGTGTGTGTGTGTGTGTGTGTGTGTGTGTGTGTGTGTGTGTGTGTGTTCTGTGTCATTTGTACCTCTTCTCTGGTGGCCACAGCACGGAGTTTAACCACTCCGTCTTTCAGCTCCTGCTCTCCCAGTATGGCCACCAGGGGGATCCCCGTCTCCTCACAGTACTGCAGCTGACTCAACAGTTTGGGGTTCTTCTTGTACATCACCTCTGCCTGGATACACACACACACACAGAAATCACTTAGTTGGTACAGTTTCATTCAAAATATTGAATCTCAGCTGAATCAATATTCAATCACAGCTCAGTCGATTGGAATCAGAGTACCAAATGCATGTTATATCAGGGACAGGTCTTTATGTCTAAAGTCCTTTCATATCAAGCATTTAGACAATGTACGCCACCATGAATGACTCAACACTTTCTCTACAATTTTCACATTAAAAGTCTTACAATTTTCCCTTCATAAGTAGGCTTTTAATGTTTTGTAAAAAAGATCAGCAAAGAAGAAACAAATTTGGAAATTACTTGAGCATGAAAACATTTCTGTTGAAAATGAAAGAGTGTTGGTAGAGATACTTTGCGCACAAAATTACTGTGCATATGTTAGTGACTCAGCATCATTCGAAAGTATTATTTGTTCATGCTGGCCATCTCTGACTATCATAAGAAACTTTGCCATTGTTTGAATACCGCATCTGGTCAGATCTTAAAATCTTATCTAACAGAAGTGGTTCCTGGGATTAAAAATGTTGGTGTGTGGTATGAGGATGTTTGTGAACCTGCTGTGTGGAAAACAAAACCCTCACACACCTTGATTCCAGCCTTCCAGAGCTCAGTGACGAGTTTGAGCTTCTCCTCCAGCAGGTTCTTCTGTGCAGACGCCACCAGGATCTGCACCTCCGTGGTCCGAACCTTCTCTGCTGAAGCCTGAACAACACATGACTGTTAGTTAGAGAGTGCACGACACGTGCCTGCTGAGGACGAGCACCAACAATAACCCCACACAATACCTCAGCTTTCTGCTCCATGATGGAGAAGATCCTCTCGATGCCGATGCTGACGCCCACACATGGCACTTTCCTGCCCTTGGGGTCAAACATGCCCACCAGGCCGTCGTAACGCCCTCCACCAGCCACGCTGCCCACGTTGACGCTCTCCTCTGGAGGAGCCCCGTTTTGGCCCTCAGCAGAGACCAGGGACACGCCTGCCTGGGTGAGCACTGCCTCATAGATGATTCCTGTGTAATAGTCCAGACCCCGAGCCAGACTGAGGTCAAACACCACCTGGAGAAGACAGAGAGCGATGAAGCAAAGTCATAGAGAAAAACCAGAGTTAACAGTAACACAGTGCAGAGAAGAACGGTGGCTGAGTAATGAATAACAGAATGTCTCACCTTGTCTGTGACCTGGAAGATCTGCAGGTAGGTGAAGAGCAGCTTGATGTCTGACAGGCCGTCACAGGCGTCCTTACTCTGAGACAGTTTCTGGTCCTTAAGGAGGCGCTCTGCTAGGTCCATCCCACCTAGAAAACAAACAAAGCCTTTCTTATTTCAACATCGGCAGTTCCAACATTATCATTCATTTGGAGTCATGAAGCAACAGTCCCTACCAATGTAGAAACTTGCAGTTCTTGAATACATGGCAGCTTTTAGTTAGAGCAGTGAATGAGTCTCACCCTGCATACTGACGTACTCCCCAATCTGATCTGCAGACGCCTCTGACAAGCCTTTCTCATTCACCATCTCCTTCCTCACATCCTCCCATGGCAACTAGTGGAGGACCAGAGGAGGAGCAGATGGTCCAAAGCAGACGTTTATAAGGTGAAAAAGGGAACAGAGGAACAAGGAGAAGAAGATGTTAGCGACTGACAAATTTGAATCTGTGTCATATAGGTTTAGGTAATGCATGTCGAAACTATTCCATAAAGAGCTGTGTGCCTGCTGGTTTTTTTTCCAACCAATCAAGAGCTCCTGCTTGGTTGGAATGAAAACGTGCAGACACATGAACCTTTATGGAATAGTTTGGATACCTCTGGTTTAGGTTGATCCTACAAAAGTTGAAAAACTGAAGTTGCTCTTCTGTAAATAAGGTGTTCTAAATAATCTGCAAACCTTATCCAGTTTATCCACTGTAGAACAGATGCTGCGGAACTTGTCATCGGGAACTCCGCACACGGCGAACATCCCGTCGAGGATTCGTCTGTCGTTGACCTGGGAATAAAAGACGTGGTTACAAACATGACACCACAACTTTTTATCTCTGACTGTAACTGAACTGACGAGACAAACCTTTATACGGAATTCTCCGAGGTCCAGCTCGCTGAGAATTTCGTAGACGATCTTGAGGCACTCGGCATCTGGGATCATGGCGTCATACTGACCGGCTATGTCAAAATCCTGAAACACCAACACGTTGATTATTTGGGTTTTAAACTCCAGATATCTGATAAATGGCAGGAGTGAGCAGGTGTATATGAGGACGACTCACGCATTGGTAAAACTCTCTGTAGCGTCCGCGGGTCATTGCTGGGTTGTCACGGCGGTAGACCTTAGCGATGTGGTAGCGCTTGATGTTGGTTATCTTGTTCATCGCCAGGTAGCGAGCAAAGGGCACCTGAAAGATGTCCAGTCAAGGACAACACACTGCTCTCTGCTTTGATAGAGAGATCTATTACAGATTAATGTAGTTTGTACATTTGGAACTTAAAACTATTTTTGAATGACATCTATCTGTAAACACAATGAAGTTTTTCATGTGTCACGAAGCTGGCTCACGTAACTCCGCAGGATCAGATTAAAACCTGGCAACAGAGCGACTACTGACCAATCAGATCCCTGCAAACATCAAGTCATCATTCCAACAGGATCCTGACAGGGGCAAAAGTCCTGATATGTGCCAGACTTTCATCAGTCATGAAGTTTAAAACAGCTTCTAACAAACAGAGAGCTAGTTAATGACTCTAAATACATCATGAGTAATTATTATAGATCTGTCATGATAACTATTTTTATTGGACGATATATTGTCTCAGAAATAATCATGATAAACGATATTATTGTCATTTGAAGATCATTTTATAACACTGATATAATGATAATATAATAGCATAATAATGTAAGGGGGGTGGGGGGTAGGATTGGAGAGTGGGCGCTCCACTTCTGTAAAAACAGTGAAAAGTTTCTTATCTCCTTATATCTTAAAAAGGGATTCCTAACAATCTTGATGCTTTTACACACTGATTCCATCGGTCAGATCTACAAGATAAAAACTAAACCCTCTGTTTCTTATTAGTAAAATAAACCACACTGTTCATTAGTGACATTTCTAATCAGTCATTAACTGCATTTCCTCTCCTCTCTGCTTTGGCGGCAGAAACTGGAGAGCTCCTTTGGCAACAGACTCCTTCACCCGAAATGTGTAGAGGAGCGATATTGCAGGTCCTTCCTTCCTGCAGCTGCAGACTGTACAATCAGGGCTGCTCCCTGTAAAGCTCACACACCCCCGACCTGGACAACTGACAAACCTTCTCACTTTTTATATACACTACTGTGCAATATCAGTGTTCAATATCACACTCAGGTATATTATCATTACACCAATAATCATCTCAGCATACTCCTACTATTTTATCTCCTATTTACTTACTTATCATTTATTGTTCTTTATTTTTTTATTGATGCTGTTCTTTTCTATTTTTTTATGATCCGCTTTTCTTCTGTAATGCTGTAAATTTCTCCACTGTTGAAGTAATAAATCGTATCTTATCTGACATCACTTTCAACTTTTTTATTTATGTGCATTATAAATTCAGAATAGTGTTCATGATGTAACATCAAAGCAGAAAATAACCCATTGTTAAAAGGCGTATATAATAATTCTCACGCTTATCCTTAACTGGTTTCCAGAGTACGCGGCTCATCATTTCATTGGCAAAAATACCTGATCAAGTGCGGGAAATGTGCACAGATATATATTAAAAAATAGGTGTAAGAGAATTGAATATGAGGTGAAAATTGAAATGGAATCTTCTGCTGTTAGACTGAACATGAGGCTGTCTGAAGCAGAAAGCAGTGAGTAGGATACAGTGAGGTCGTATCTGAGGGACAGCAGCTCTCCTCCCTGGTCTTTGAGGTCGTAGATGAGCTTGGAGTCTTCTCCGTACTTCCCTGTCAGCGTTTCCTATGTACCAACAGAGAAAGACAACCATCGTTTATGTTTGTGTGAGAGATGACTTCAGGTGCATCCACACTTTGTTGATGTGTATGAGCGCGGTACAGGTTGTGTTTTGTGTGAAGTGTCACCTTCAGCTCAAAAACAGGTGTGTCGATGGTTTCAGCTCCGTGGCGTTTGAAGGATCCGACGATGGTGTTGAAAACTCTCTCTCTGATGGCCATCTGCTTCGGGTTGTAGTCCCTCGTTCCCTGAGAAAAAAAGAACGATTCTGCGTGTCCATCAGACCATCAACTAAATGTTACTTTTTTTTTGGTCTTCTATCAGCTGGGTTGTTGAGCATAAACTGTTAACCAGTTAGTCTAATTGTACTGTAGTGCATAAAATAAAAAAGTAAAACAATATCTAAGTAGCCTCAGCCAAGTTGAAGATTCTGTGTATGGCTTAAAGAAAAGGAAACAGACATGAAACAGCTGCTATATTAATTACATAATCTCACTGTCTTCTTCTGCAGTAACTAAACTGACACCTGACTAGTAAAATAGTGCCACCAACCTTTTATCTTAATAAACCAAACTCTTAATATTCAAATAACAATATTGGATGAAAACAAGATGATTTTCTGTAAATTCAGTTGAATTGAGCGCTAGATTTGAATGGAAACTTGGCTACTACTCTTGTCATCTTCATAAAAACAACAGTCCTGCTCTGCACTAGATATCCAGATACAGATCATTATGTTAACACCAGATGGAGATTGGGTGTTCCTGTTTACTTTCCTGTTCAAATGGTGCTTTGGAAGAACAGTAAATGCATGTGTGCGTCTGAATACAGCAGCATGTGCTCTCACCTTTGCTGTCTTGAGAACAAACTGGTGTTTGCCATCACCTTCTCCTAACGAAGCCTTTAGCTGCAGCAGTTTGGCCACTTCTTCATTAATCTGCAACACACACACATTAAAGAATATTTATTGTAGAATTTTTCTAACACAACTGAATTTTACTCCATTTGCACACAGCAGTAGAGTCCTACCTGAGCCACAGTCATCCCAGAGACAGAATGCACAGGTCGCACACGTGTTGCAGTCCGGAAGCCCACCAGACCAGAGCAAGCACGAACACATAACATGGCCAGCATGTTCATTCAGCAGCACGGGGGACACGCACAAAAACAAAACAAAAAAAGTCCAAAAATTCAGGAGTGCATCGTGTTTAGAGCATCATCCAGAGGTATTGTCCAGGATCAGCCAATCACGTCGGTGGGCAGCGACGTTCAGGACGGGTAGATTCCCCAGACGATGAGGTAGATGATGGTGATGAAAGGTGAGGCAGGTCAAAGGTCATTCAGGGTCAGCCCAGAAGAACAGGAGAAAAGTGGTAAGCAACCCTAGCACTAGGGGAGGGCGGGGCATGACGCATCAGCATCATCATCATCATCATCACAGCGTGGAGGATAGAACATGAGATGTATCAAGTCAATCAAAGCAGCCAGCCTATCGCAGCCCCCCACCCCGGACATACACACAAACACACACATAACCAGACAGGGTCCTACACTGACCCTCGTATCAAATCTGTGTCTTGTGTGTATCTAAAGAAGAGCCCGACCAATATATCAGTCAACTGATATTATCAGCCATTATTGGCCTATCACTGATATATCGTTATCGGTGTTTATGCTATCCAGTATGTGCCAATATTTATTTAAGATATATAGGCTGCATTGCATGTATAATTAATCCTTTTTCCTAATTCAAGTTTAATATATATATATGTTAAATTCCCAGTAATGTTTACTGTTTCAGTGTGCTGATGTCATTTTATAAAAATTAAGTTTATTCCTAGACTGTAAGAATTCATGTCTCCATTTCACATTATTGGCTACAGGATGAGCAGCTGCTAATCAACAATTAATCAATCAGTCGACGGACAGAAAATGGAAAATGAATCAGCAACTAAATATACTGATTTTTTTTTTTATGTTTGGATTGTGGACTGTGGACAGTCAGGACATTTTAGGATGCAAATTAAACTTTGTGAAAACAAGTGATGGACACAATATTCTGACTGTCCCCCTAAATCTGTTAAGCATGGAACACAGAACAACAACAAGAGAGACGAAATCCATTAACATGAACTTTTTTCATGTTGCTTTATCAATATGTTTAAGAGTTTGAAAACCTATGAGTGCTGAAGACTGATGAGTCAGCACTGAATGCTTGGTCAGGTCAGTGATCCTGGTGAATTACAGTCATTTTGTTTGTATTTTACTTGTTTAGAGAACATTTAACATTTGAAAAGCGACAGCGTCTAGCTTTTGTTAAAAGTACACAAAGATTTAAAGTGTGTTTCATAAAGTCAAAGCGTGTCTTTATGGTGCAAGTACAGAAATGCAGGTCTCTCACTGGCAAACAACACTCACATGCAATGCTGTTATTTGCCATGATGTGTCAATTGTTCAAAAGAGAAGTAATTTTACTAGTATTTTCTCTCCTGATTGGCAGCTGGTGTGTCTTCACTTTTTATCTATGAGATAAGCCAAGTGAGCCACGGGTGTAAAATAATAAGATGCTCTGCCAGCCACTGTTACTGTTCAAACACATAACACTGTCACAGTGCTTGACTTGAATGGCATACTGTTCAGCTGTGAAGTTAAAGGAAGTTTCACAGTGTAATGCACCACTTGTTCATTAAAGGTTATTAAAGTCCAATGTTATTTTTTCCTGGAGACATTTTGACAAGTCACAGTAAGAAAATCACAGGTGAGAAAATAATGTATGACTGAATTCTCTTCATCAAAGTGTTTGCCCCGGATTTATTAGTGGCGGCCCACAATATCATCATTGATTGACACATTTTCCATGTTATCATTTATGGATTATGGCACTGCTTGGCAAATAAGTTTGGTTTCAAGATGACACTGTGAATGCACTCACTGGCACTTTCACACGGTTATGACTTACACTTTTATAGAACACAATCATAATTTAAATTATCAGTAACACCTGTGCTTCTCCTACTATGACTAGTCAAAATAATGTGTGTGCTGAAATATGTGGTCACTGGTGATGTTGAAGTGATAGATGTGGTATTAAGGCTGCTCAGGACTACTCAGCTATGGTAAATTCAGATGGCATAATAACCCCTAATGAGTTAAAATTCAACTTCAACTTGTTAAATATTTGTCTTACAGAGATAGCCTAAATACTGGCGCCAAGCTCTAGTTTTAAGGTTTTGGGTGTTTTCTGATAACAGTGACAGGTGTGGCATCAAGGTATGATAACAGCAGAACGGTACCTGCTATCAATCATTTATGATCACACTTTCAGTTTCAAGATGATAACATAAATAATGGTTGAATTCTCTTTATCTCAGTGTTATCGTTGCGCAGCTCAGGAGATGCTTTCAGTTTCAAAATGACTAAGGTGCGTGCAAGCACTCACTGGCACACTGCCATGACTTGGGAACACTTTAATAGTCCTAATTTAAGTAAACAGTACCACCCATGCCTCCCCTGCTATGTCAAGTCTATAGAACATGTGTGAGCATAAACATGTAGACAATGGTGATATTGTAGTGGTGAAAGCTCGGACAGGTCTGTTAAACTCAAATCCTGACATAATAACAGGAATCAGACCACACAAGACACAAATACATAAAGGAGGGCAGAGAGGAAAGCTAACAGAGAAAGAAAACAGCATTAAGGCTGCTAACTATAGACTACTCATGATAAATTCAGATAGCATAATAATCCCTAATGCAGGGGCGTCAAACTCATCTTACTTCAGGGGCCACATACAGCCCAATTTGATTTCAAGTGGGCCAGACCAATAAAATCATTGCATAATATATTATATATATATTGTAACTTTACTATAATAAACTATCCACTTACAAAACAGATGAACAGTCTGAAGAAAAATGAGTGCATTTTCAACAGTATTATGTCTCTAATTATTACAGAAGCTGCTGATTGATGGTTTAATATCTGACCACAATAAGTATTAATTGTTTTTTATATAATTGTATTCTGATTAGGGTGTAAATATGTCTGAAGCAGCAGAAAAAAATTTGAATGACTTTCAAGCAATTTTTCATACTTTGTTAACTTGTCCTGTGGGCCAGATTGGACCCCTTGGCGGGCCGGTTCTGGCCCACGGGCCATTTGTTTGATACCACTGTCCTAACGCATTAAACTTAAACTATTGCTGTGGGCATGCTGTTGAGCATGAATATCACAGATGAAACATGAACTACAATTTGAATGGAACAAACCTTCATACTGTATTTCAGAGCTGCAGAGATAAACACTGGCATCAAGCACTAAGGCTGTAGCTACTTGCTAACAACAAACACAGGTGTAGCATTAATTAAAGGCTTATAACAACAGCCTGGCACCTGAACTAACTGGACTGTATAATAGAAACAGCCAGTGGCAAATGTCCGTGTCAATAAAGCAACCTATTGCGTCAGCTGTCCCACCACATTTTAAAAACAGACACGAATGAAGTGCACGTTTAAACAACACATCTTGTCGGCGTTATGTTAAAACGTCGCTTTGTAAATTAAAACTTCGTTTGGCTTTTTGGGTCGGCTAGCTGCTTTCCTGTCAGTTCCACGGCGGCTGTTAGCATTAGCGAGCTAACCCGGTTAGCCACTGAAATGTGATACAAAAGCAGGCTGGCACCAGCGCGTGGAGCTAACGTTAGCTATTCATGTCGTTTAGAGCTAACTGCACCAAACACCGCTCTTTTATTGTGTCATTTAATGTGAACTCACGTATCACTGGATATTAATGCAGCATGTGTTATAATGCGTTATGTCTGCTGAATTCTTGGAGTCTTATAGTGTATTCGGCGTATAAATAATAGTGTAAGAAGTTGTTCTTTTAGGTACAACAGCTGGCATATTTTATAAAGGGCGTTTCGCTAAAATAGTGCATATAAAGTATTTTGACTAAGTGATTGATAATGAACCAGACAGTAACGTTAACTGTTACGTTAGTGAGTCAGGTGTGGGCAGCATGATGTCACTTACAACAGGCCGCAGTTAACTGACAGAATGCTTTGGTTTGGGTTTTAAATATGACTATGCAGTATGAATGAAGTTCTCTCTGTAGTCTGTTCATTTAAACACCAGAACATGCTGTTCACCGCATGTTAACATCAGGCCTTCACATCACCTCTACAGATCACTGCGTATTGTAAGTTACTGACCTGCTCTTGGCTCGCCTTCTCGGACTTCAGCTTCCGAACGACTTCACCTTGAGTCTTAATCGCTTCTTGTATCTGTGCCTTGTCTTCCATGGTTGTTCATCAATGTGTTACCAGTGCTACCTCCGGCTACCCGCTGCTGTCACTCTACAGTGAAGAAAAGCAGAGGCGGACACCATTTAAATTGAACCTTTTCAAACTTAAAGCCTTCCTGCGGAAGTGTAGCGGTGTTTTCAAAGTAAAAGCGTTCCTGCGGATGTACAGGGTCAATAGATGTGGGAGGAGGACCATGGAGAACAAGGTTAACGTGTGTGTGTGTGTGTGTGTGTGTGTGTGTGTGTGTGTGTGTGTGTGTGTGTGTGTGTGTGTGTGTGTGTGTGTGTGTGTGTGTGTGTGTGTGTTTTATTTATTGCACATAAAGAAAAAATAGTACAGTTTTTTGAAAGTAAGAAAAGAAAACAATAATTAACAAAAGAGAAATGTGCACATGGAGGCAATAAAACCCATCAGGGCTCAGCAGGTGGTCCCTCTATTGTGTTGTGAGACATACAACATAAAAACTTAAGAGTAAAGAAATACATACATACAAACGCTAAACAAAAACTAACAAAAAACTATGGTATTGCACAGTATCATGCACCACTGTTCATTAAAGGCTTGTTTTTATTTGTCCTGGAGTAAGTTTTTCCACAGTAAGAAAATCACAGGTGTACATAATAAAATAAATGATGGCTGATTTCACTTTTATCTTAGTGTTTTACATTCATTTAATAGCGGCGACCAACACATTTTCTATGTTATAATTTATGGTCTTGCTGCTTTGGGGATAGCTACAGTTTCAAAATGATAAAACAAATGAAAGCTGAATTCCCTTTGTGTCAGTGTTTGTCATATATTGATCTATTAGTGGCGGCCCCATCACAATATCACCACTGACCGACACATTTTCTGTCTATCTTTACAGTTTTGCTGCTTTCTGCTCATGCTGCTGGATGCACAATGTCATCCTGAAACTGAAAGATATAAATTGAATTTCAAGGTGAGAAAATAATTTATGGTTGAATTCCCTTCATCAAAGTGTTTGCCCCACATTTATTAGTGGCGGCCGACAATATCTTCTTTGATTGACACATTTCTATGTTATCATTTATGGTCGCGCTGCTCTGGGAATAGTTTCTGTTTCAAGATGATAAAACAAATAAAAGCTGAATTCCCTTTGTCCCTTTGTCTCACATTTTCCATGTTATCATTTATGGATTATGGCACTGCTTGGCAAATAAGAGTAATGAAATACAGACAAATGTACATACAAACGCTAAACAAAAACTAACAAAAAACGATGATATTGCACAGTGTTTCAAGAAAGGTGACAATTTACTGATGCACAGTATATGAAAGTGAGAGAGGTTAGATGTTGCATTACTTAATTGATCCAGAAAGAACAGAATGGTTAATTTATGAATTGATTTTAGACTGGTGGGATTTCTAATGTGATCTGGTAAACAGGTGGGGTGCACATTATTGGCTGACCTTGTACTGTGATAATGGATTTGGAAGTTAAAGTGAAATACATTTTGAAAACATACTGGAAGTAGATTGTGAATAGATTGAAAACTAGCAGATGAATATAATATAGAATTTAGCAGCTAAAGAGATATTTTTCTCGGTGGTGGAGACCAAAACAGAGCGAAAAGGAGCCAACATTCATCAGCAGGACAAAAATACATCTTCAAATGAATGCTAATGCATATACACAATGGCAATCCACTTTTACTTTCATCTCCTACATGGCCTTCCTTTATCTTTATTCTGCTACAATATGACCTACACCACAGACAGAAATTTGTTTAAGTGTCTTTGTGTACACAGTGCATCCTTGCTATATTGTCAAGATTCAAGCTGATAAAAAAACCCTCAAGAATAGCCACCAAAAAGCAAGAGTTGTATTTTGTCTTTTAGACCAATAAGTACAAGTGAAGTCTCAAGTGTACATCTCTGATCATCACTATTGGAGATTGAAATCAAACTCAACCAAGATATTATACCCTCAAAACCTGGAATGAGAGTTTCCCCTGGTACTAGTTACATTTTTTCGTTGGAAGACTCTCCCAAACCTGAAGCCAAGACCCAGGTTAAATTAAGTTACGGTTAAGTTTTGGCATTATGATTTAGAAATCAATAGACACCAAGTACTAACTTAGAACAATGCAACAAATGATCTTGTAGAATCTGAGAGAGAATGGACAAAACATTCTGAGGACTGGCGGATCCAAGTTTGAGATCGCTTCCAAAAAAAATGGGCATGTAGTGTTTAAATAGCATCAAATAGAAATGTACAGAATATACACATAGGACTTTAAACCCTACATACAAACAAACATCTTCCTGTTCAAACAGTGACTAAAGTAAATTCATAACCAAAGTCCACATCTGTTGAGTGAACAGGAACCTGCCATCAGCATGTCTGTGAGTAACAAAATTATTTTTGCAGTTAAATAGACATTATGGATAGTAGAAAATACAATGTTACGGCTGATGTGGAGAAATGTGAGGAGGCATAACACTGCGTTGCATAATGGACTTTGAGCTTTGGTTTCATCAGTTTAAGTATGCTGTTATTATTGAAATGTTGTTTCTTGGACCTGGACATTTCCTGTGAATTTATCTGTGGAAACAGTCATAGGAAATTTCTTATCTTGTCTTCAGCTGCTTTATTTATAACAACAATACTGGCCAGGCTGTAGTTAGGTTAAGTTTTATTTCCTCTGCTACACACTCAAAACCAGTTGACTCCCTTTCCTGAGCAATCTGTTCCCATGCATTGTTTTTCCTATTCAACTCCAAAAGCAGGGACATATTTAGGAGACTGAAATATAGCAAAAAAGGGCTTATACTCATCCAATCAGTCAATCTAACTTCATTACACCTTTCATACAAGTCAGATGCAATTGTAAAGTGCTTTACTAGTGACTAAAACCCCACAGGATGGTAAATGAGGACAAATGCAAAAACAAACAACAATAAAAGATGGGTACTTTAGATAATAAAAGATAGATAGAATACATAAATGATTAAAGAGAATCCAAGTAATAACATAATATTGTAAAATAACATGTTAAATTACTCCCCAAAATAAATAATTGCAGTGTTCTTGAAGGGAAATAGTTAACAAGGGAGTTGGCTTGATTCTAGGCCATTAGGCTCAAAGTCAATTGTGAAAGTTACAGGAAGTCAAAAAACTGGACTCATGTGTTCTCTCCTCTTGGTTCTGGTTAATAGCCGAGCTGCAGAGTTTTGAATGAGCTGAACTACAGTAATGAAGACATCTTGAGATAAAAGCATGAATCAGTTTTTCTGCATCTTTTTAATTTATGAATGGTCACACTTCAGCTATGTTTGTAAGGTTTTTTAAAAAGGTGTTTTTGTCACATTGTTGATGTGAGACCTGAAGCTTAAATCTGAATCTAAGGTAACACCAAGACCTGTAACCTCAGATTTAATCCAGGGAGTTAATTTTCCAAATTATAGTACAGTGTTCCTCTGTTTGTTTTGGAGATGACTAAAGGATCTCAGTTTTGTCCTCGTTTAACTTTAAGAAATGATTGCCAGAAAACAAGTAGCAATGAAGTTTGGTTCAATGGAAATGTAAAGTTGTGTATCATCCACATAACTATCTTGCTCTCTGATGATGTCACCAAGTGGCAGCATGTAGAGTAAACAATGGAGCCAGGCAGTATCATTGTGGAACCCCAAAATAGTTGTCATGTTCCTCAGACACATGATCTCCAAGACTGACGTAAAACGTTCTCCTTTTGATGTATGTTTTAACCAGTTTAACACACAGACAGAGAGACCAACCCAAAATTAGATTAGATTAGATTAGATTAGATTCTTTATTGTCATTGTACCAAATTTACAGTTAAAGTTTTTTAGATGATTGATTAGGATATCATGGTCAGTCATATGGAATGCTGCACTTAGGTTTAAGAGGATAAGAACTGAGACCTTAATTTCATTAGAGTTTGGTCTGAGGTCAGTGATTATTTCAATAAGAGCAGTTTCAGTGCTGTGATCTGTTCTTGAGCCAGCTTAATATTACTCCAGGATATTGTTTTCATTTAAGAAAGGAGTTTAATTGCACTGAAATGATCTGTTCAAGTATCTTACTGAGAAATGGAAGGCTGGATATCGGCCTGTTGCTGGACCAGGCGGGGAGTTCGGGTCCTCTTAAATGATGCGAATGCGGAAGTAATTTAAAAATGCATTCTATCAAAAGGCCACCAGGGGGCGACCGTTTGGTGTCAAAAGGACTTCCGTCTCTATACAAGTCAATGGAGAATTCACCAACTTCTCACTTGATTTCTAACCTCAGTAAACGTTTTAAATATGTGTTTATGGTCTCAATCGCTAGTTTAAAGCCTTCTTCAATGCAGTATGATGTTCATTTGTGAAAGGTTGGCCTCCCTGATTTTATATTTGACGATAAAGCAGGGTATGCATTAGGGCGTGGCTACATTGTGATTGGCAGGTTGATTGGTTCACAGGTTCAGGAGGGCGCCTCTTGCTCCTACTGATTCTCATATAAGTGGAATCCGTGTTTATTTTTACCCAGCATGCACCTGAAATTTTCAAGATGGCGCTGCTCAGATCCGATACTATTCGCTTCCAAGCAGCAGTCCACAAACCAATGGGTGACGTCACGGATGTTGCGTCCATTTTATATACAGTCTAGGGGATGGACAGAGCAATACCATGTAGGTTGGGTTTTTTTTAGTAACGGTTTAACAGCAGCTCTGGAAAGGTGTCTGTTTGAAGTGACAATATTCATAATGTTCAGGACCTGACTTGAAACACTGTCAAACACCCATTTATAAAATACTATACAGTAGCTACAGGGTCAATCCATGAACTGCTACATTCAATGACAGTCTTGCAAAGCTCAGTAAATGTAATACAGATTCATTTTCCCATGTAATTGATGTTATTTTCTTATTAAGGAATAATGTAAGCTCTTCACAGTTTGATGCAGAGACCTGGGGGGGGGGGGGGGGGGGGGGGGGGTGAAGACAGTGCTGAGTAGCTGCTCAATAGTGGAAAATATTATTCTCGAATTCCCAGCATTCTCTGTAATAATCTCAGAAAAGCAATCCTTTCTTACCAGATACTGCTTTGTTATATGCAGTCATGGTTTCTTTGTATCTATTAGTGAACTGTGAGTCTAGCTTTCCTCTACCCGACACATGCTCTTGATCTCATTAACACCGTTATTGTTTAACCATGGGGAGATTCTCTCTCCTCATGGTTAATAATTACAAAATAAATTTGGGTAGTGGAGGAAAAAACAACTCTGTGTTCCCTATTTTCAGAGGAAAACTCAGACTAATGCTGCCAGTGGCCACACTCAATGTTTTTGACATTTGCTGAAAGCTGAAAGTTACAGCAAATGAGTCAGTATGTGTGAACACAGGTGATACAATGATTCTTTTGGAATTTCTGACATCTCCATCAATGAGTCCAATTAGTACCTTTCTGTGAATACAAAGACAGCCCTTAAAAACATACTTTATCATTATTCAGATATTTTGATAGAAACTTTTTGCCCACAGGGTCTAGTCAGCATGGAGCTGTCCCCCCCTCCTTCAGGCCTGGAAGCAGAGTATCAGACACTGTTCACTACTGACTCCCTCCTTTTCCTCCATGAGCTGATTTCCACATTTGATGAGGAGGTGGACCAGGTAGGACTGCTGAAAAAGATGTTTTTTTTTAAATGAACAGAGGGCGTTTTTAACTCTCTCTTACTCTTTTCTCCTCAGGTCCTGCGATTACGAGTGTCCAGAAAGGCCCAGTTGGACCTTTCAGGTGACCTGCCGAGTTTCCTGGAAAACACCACCCGTGTCAGGAGAGACCCGGCCTGGAGGGTGCTCCCCGTCCCCTCAAGGCTCCAGAGGAGACATGTGGATATTGGGGATCTGGCTCCCTGTGACACCCAGCGCTTCATTAAAGCTCTCCAGTCACCAGCACAAGGCATACAGGTATCATTTACCTGTGACCACATGATGCCAACACAAGATCTGAATATTACATAAATACTCAAATATTGAAGTCAACTCTGTTCACACAAAACACTACATGACATAATGATACCACAAGATAATAATAACTGTATTTTATTTCACTTTGCTATAAATTGTCCTGCGACTGAACGATGCCCAGGAGGAAAGTACTTTTTAAGGAGCCAAAGCATCAACAACAACAACAACCATTTAAAAATCACATCCAGACCTCTAAGAAAACCTCTGATGGGAATGATCATTTGTGTCTCATATGGTTTTTCCACAAAAAAGTTAAACTATCTCATTAAAGTCCTTAAAATGAACGTACATCTAATCCCTCTCCCTCGTTAAAAATCCAGAACCTATGAATGTTTTGACATTCTTCATTTCAAAAGCTAAACAGCTGGATACATGTCTCCTTCTTTAATGTGGCGTCCATTCTCAATGTCCAGTACCAGGCAAAAGCCCCTCATTTTTTTCAAAAGCCCAGACTCTATTTAAAAAAACCTTTTTATCAACAGTGACTTTAACCAACTGCTGACTGAATCTGAGAGATTTTATGAACAATTATTAAGAGTGAAACTTCTGAAGACATTTCAGTTGAGGCAGTGATACAGAGTGAAATTAAAAATGAACAATATTTTTTGTTTTCCTTTTAATCTAATTCCTTATTGTTATTTATTTATTTCTATATGTGTTGTTTAAAAAAAAAAAAAAAGTTAATACAGGCCAAAAAAATCTACTACTACTACTAATGTTTGCAGTAATTATACAATGCAGTAAAATTCATTTCTGCACATGTAAAAAAGTTGTTTAAAGAGCCAACAACAATATCAAAAAGAAAACACCACACTCACTCAAACAACATGTAAGATCTGGTAGCCAGGTTCTAAAGTATTGAGAGACATCATTGATTTGAGTTTTTTCCCTGGGATTTGTTGAAATATAGAATAATATCAAAATATTTAAAGCAGCATTCATTGTCTTAAGTTTTCTTCCTCTATAGACTCAGTTTGAATACCTCTTATCTCTCTTTTTTTTCCTTTTGTTGCAGGTTGACTTCGATGATGGGAACTGCCCTACATACTACAATCAGATCAAAGGCATTCATAATGTTTTTAAGGCGGTGTACAACCAGTTCCCCAGTAAGTGCTTTGCTTTACATTGATGCTCATGCGCTCACATGGACAGTAACATTTGTGTGTGAATATTTCAGGCGTGGAGCAGAGCAAATGTACCTCTATCACTCACCCACCTCTGTTCATGTATTTACAGATGTTCCGCACATATCTCAGGCTCCAGTGCTGATGCTTCGTCCCCGAGCCTGGAACATGGTGGAGCACAACATGATGGTAGGACAGTGTTTTCTCTACCTCGCTCAGTCACATTTATTTATTGAGAGCAGGCTTGGATCCATATCTTATTGGCATATATATTATATATATATGCCCATGCATGCCCGTATTAAACATAGCCCTGAGTTCTACTGGTTTCACCAAACTTAAACCTTTGGTGAAATCAAATCGTAGAAAAACAACAGTAGAACTCAGGGCTATGTTTAATAGTGAAAGTAAGAGCATTTCCACACGCACAATGCGAAGGGAACTCAAGGGATTGGGACTGAACAGCTGTGTAGCCTTAAAAAAACTACTAATCAGTAGGCTAATCGGAAAAAAAGGCTTCAATTTGCTAGGGAGCATAAAGATTGGACTCTGGAGCAATGGAAGAAGGTCATGTGGTCTGATGAGTCCAGATTTACCCTGTTCCAGAGTGATGGGCGCATCAGGGTAAGAAGAGAGGCAGATGAAGTGATGCACCCATCATGCCTAGTGCCTACTGTACAAGACTGTGGGGGCAGTGCTATGATCTGGGGTTGCTGCAGTTGGTCAGGTCTAGGTCGGCAACATTATGTGCCCAAAGAATGAGGTCAGCTGACTACCTGAATATACTGAATGACCAGGTTATTCCATCAATGGATTTTTTCTTCCCTGATGGCACGGGCATATTCCAAGATGACAATGCCAGGATTCATCGCCTACATGGTCTGAGATTTAAAGCCTGATGTGTAGGATTAAAAAATGTGACTCTAGCACCCCCTAGTGGCGGTATAAAACTATAACATGCAAACACTGCAAATGTCAAATCTTTCTTCAAACTAAATCAGAATAATGTCAATGTTGTTATAATCACATAAGGCAGGACATGGAGGCTTTATTAATGTGACACTGATTTCCCCATAGTGGCTGCTGTTATCTGTGGATTCAACTTCAACTACAACTTTATTTATATAGCATTTTAAATACAACATGGTTGATCCAAACTGCTTCACACAAAGGAAAAAATTATTACTTTTCCTATATCATTTTCTTGTAATGGCCATTATTTGTCATTATTTATAAGATGTTTTATAAGCTACATTTATATAAGTAATAAAAAACAAATGCATAAAAACATATTGTGTGTTTTTTCTGTCAGGTGGAGGGGAAGGAGGCTCCTGGTCCTCTGTTTGACTTTGGACTCCTCATGTTTCACTGTGGAAAGATGCTGTTTGAGAACAAGAGCGGACCGTTTTTCTACCTGTCAAAAGTAACACACACATACAGACACATACACACACACACAAAGTTTGTGTAATATGAATATGGACAGTATGAAGCTCTACTTTTTTTCCTCCTTGTTTTCCAGGTGGAGAGTTTTATGGAAGCCAGATTATGGAACAAAATCTTTGTCTGGACACAACAGAAGGTCTGCACATAATGCATTCAACCCTTCTTTTACATCTGGTATTAACATGTGATCTGTATCTGGAGGCATTATCTGAATAATGACATGCAATCTATGTGGCATTTACACCTGTTATCAAAGTGTGCACTGTGATTAGATCTCTATATGATATGAATAGACATGGTGCATCCCAGGTCAAAGGAATCAGTGACCTTTCAATTTACCAGCTCCAAATGCGGTCTAGCTGATCTGATTGCATTGATATTACAATGCACTCTGAGTGCCTTCCCCCCCTTCTATTGACATGTGTTGGTATAAATAGGATATAATGGTCCTTTCCTTAACCTCTTTGTGTAGATTCATCTGTTAAAATGTATCATATTTTATGAGATGATCATGTCATAAAATCCTAATCTGTAAAATATTCATATGAAAACTGTGGACTGTAAAATAAAGATATTTCACTGGAAATGATAACAGTAGAAAGTGCTAGTTATACATTACAGTTACACATAAGTTACAACACTGCAGTAAACAGTTCAAATCATGCTTTATATTGAACAGAAAGTGCAGAGAGAAATTGAGAGAAAAATGTAAAAAATCTGATTATTTGACACCAAAGCCCTGCACTGATAATTAGCACAGAGGCAATCCTGTTGTTAGCACACAGACTCCCCCTGCTGCTCATACATTGCATCTCAGACTGTTTCAAATGCATCCAACACAGCTGCAGCCACATGCAACAGAAAAAGTCAGATGTTTTTTTCTGATTCCATATCTTCTTGTCATTTTAGTTATCAGTACCTTCCATTATCCCTAATAGTAGTTGTATACAAATAATCTAAACTGTTGATTTTGGTTTCCATTTTATTATTTTTTTTCTGGGTTAACTCATAACTAACTGCCCTTTGTACGTGTGTGTGCTATATGTGAATTGGTGTGTCTGTGTGTGTCTAGCTGGGCCTTCCTCTGGGTAGCATCAAGGCGACGGTGTTAATTGAAAATGTATTAGCAGCATTTGAGATGGAGGAGATCCTCTATGAGCTGCGAGACCATTCAGCAGGACTCAACTGTGGCATCTGGGATTATTCAGCCTCCTTTGTCAATAAGTTTGGTGAGCCAAAAACCTTAATTTTCAACTGCTCCTGTCTTTCCTCTGTCTCTTTGTTTCCACTGAGCCTCTCAATCCAGTCATTGCCTCATTAAAGGACCAGGGTCACATGTACTCCATCAGATGTAGGGTATGATAAAGTATTGGTATTGTTATATAGATGAGTAGCTTTTCAATCTAACTCTACACAGTTGAAAAGGGAAAATCAGGTGAAAAGGTGAAAAGGGAAATGTCCTTCCATGTTTCTCGTCCAGGTCACCGAAGTGCCTTCTTGCTGCCAGACCGCAGTAAATATGTCAACATGGAGAAGCGTTTCCTGCGCAGCTACATGGACCTGTTGGTTCAAACGTGTCATCGGCGGGGAGCGTTGGCCACAGGAGGCATGGCTGCCCCGCTGCTGCCTCAGGACCCAAACAGTGACCCCTACAGGACAGTGTTGGCTACTGTCACCAGGCAAGAGCAGCATTGTTGGCACATATTTAGGCCTTGACTCATTAAACTGACCCAAAATCTAGAGTTCTACAGGTAGTCTGTCAAATAATACTATGGGGTCATTGAAACCAAAAGAGTCCATCCTCCTGGGAGCATTTGGTGGCAGCCTGACATTTAGATATAATATAATCCAGAGGTACTGACTATAAAGGTACTATACTGACTTTCATAGTTTACGTCAAAACTTAAACTGAATTTTCACAAATCTATAAATAATAAAATAAACCCAAGGCTCCTGTGAATCCCAAATATTGTCATATATCCTTGTTAGATCTAACCCTACCCCCCACACCAGCAGGCACAATAAAACTGTCATACTATCTTAAGTCCAAAAAACCTTCCAGAAATTAAGGTTTAATATGTGAATTCAACAACTTTTGGCATTTAAAGAGCCATGCGGTGTTGATGCTTCTTTTCCCCTTTAGATATAATCTTTAACAGTGTTGTAAATCTGTTTTATTCTTAAACAAATTAAAATTATAAATACATTTTATCGATTATCGCCCACCCAATGAAAAATCTTTTTAAAAAACTGGCCCATTATTGAACTTGACTGACGACCCCTGATATAATCTTTTGTCTTGAAGTATAGGTGCCAAAATGGAAAGGGTTCATCCTCTGTGAGTCATAAATCTAATAGTCATGTATAATCTATATGTATAGCATTTAATATTGCAGAAGTCCTGTGGTTGATCAGCTTTGTCTTAACATTATAAATGAAAACCACCAGTCTGCATGGAAGACTGAGACACTGTTTTTCAGGTGCTCGGTCTGAACCAAACCCAAAATACGCCAGTTTGTTTTGAACAAAATTCAAACAGGTTAGATGTGAAAGCACCCTGAGATGTCTTATTTTAATGTTTATTTTTTAATATTTATCTAATATACACTACATCCACACTGGTGATGCCTGTTTTCCTAACACTGTTTCTCTCCCTCTTTTTAGACTAAAGTCTCTGGAGATCAAGGCAGGTGTGGACGGTTTCATGGTGTATGACCTGAACTTGATTGAGCCCATGCAGAAAGTGAGTAGTAACAGATCATGGTCTTTATACTGTTTCCTAGAAACACAGAATGACCCCTAACATAATAATAATAATTAGTATTTCTGATCTATTATCCAGTGATAATACTCTTTTCTCTGTTGCAGCTCTTTCAACACCACACTGAAGGTGATAACCAGCTTCATCAGCTTCGAAATGATGTCACTGTGACCCCTGATGACCTGCTGTCCATGCCTGCGGTCAGTCATCCAGCAAAGACACTGTGTTACTTTATGGCACAGGAAGATGGCGCTATTTTACTTTGTGCAGATGTTAGTAGGAGGGAATGAAAATATACTTAGAAGACACAAATGAGTGACAAATTAAATGAAAAGGTGCCATTAAGTGTGTTAGTTTGGCATTGTCTGCCTCAGATTCGGGTCTTCTTGTCATAGATTCTCCAAATGGAGGATGAACTCTTTTCACGTCTTCATTTGGTGTTTTGATGATAGTGTTGGAGTGATGTCTGAAACCAGAATCTCCCATAGGTGTTAAGTCAGGTTGAGATCTGATCTCAGTATTTTCATGTCACAGAGCATGATAGGATGAAAACATGACACTGGGCTGAGTAAAATTACTGGATATGGGTCATTGATGGTTTTTGTGTTCATGTGGTTTAGTCAAATTTAAAGGGGTTAAATTTGAAAATAAATGTATGAATAACATTCTTTTTATGGACCTAGCATAAAAATGTCTAAGTGGTGTAACCATCAAACAATTTGTATACCAAATAGTTAAACTTGCTTAAAAAGAGTAAATTCTCAATAAAACACCATATCAACTAGTTTAACATGATCTTACATTATAACTTTTTATAAAAAAAAATAAAGGTAATGGAATACAATTGTTCTAAATATTACATTTAATCTGTAGAATCATGGAGATCAGGAAACATTTACATTTTTTAAATGTTAAAAGTAATTTTTTGTTTAAGTCCACTTAAATACACTGTAGGTGATAAAATATGTAATATTTATCATTCTTTTGTGGTAACACCATTTGACATTTTCAGGAGCATTCAGTCTTACTTTTGTTTTTGTTTTTAATTGTGCAAATGTCATTTCAAATGCCATAAAACCAACAAAAGTTCTAAATGTACATTTTAACAAACCTGATGCTGCTTTAAAACTATTTTTACAGATATTTTTTAAATTGCTCACCTTGCCAACACTCATTTGTCACTGACCCTGTACTGTATTAGTCCCTAATAATAAAGTGTAATTTAATCTATTTTGATGTTCCATAGGGAGGAGTCACCCTTTATGGTTTGAAATACAACATTGCAGTTGGTGTCCTCTTTATTAATGCCTGGCTATTAGGTAAGTGTATTCATTCATATGTTTGTTGAGTCTTATTGTGCAGACTGACTGTTAAAACCACACTCTGTTCCCTAGGTAAAGGTCACTTTTTCTACAGAGGCCAGGTGGAAGATTCAGCCACAGCAGAGATTTCCAGATCACAGGTGAGTTGAAGATAAAATGATCTAACATCAGCTCTCTCATCATGTGTACACCACAGAGGACTTACTTTAGACATATATCAGCTGAATCAGACTGATCAGAACATTCAAGCAAATATAAATAGGATGCCTCCTACTTCACATTCTCAGTGTTTGTGGACTAGAGACTAGAAGTTAGCTGTACATGGACAATATCATGTCTCAAAATAACAAACAAAAAGTCGTGTCTGTCATTACGTGTATCTGAGACATCACCACATTGAATTTGGCATGTTGGATTTGATCAAGTACAAAATGTGTTTTAAAGATATTGCAATTAATATCAAATTAGCCTCACCTACAAGACATTTGAAATGAACAATAGCATATATAAAAAAAAAAAATTACAATTACATGTTATTATTAGCAAAATGCTGAGAAATCTGTCTGGATAGAAATGTACCTAAATCTAAACACACAGATGTTGTTTAACATAAGATTCCAGTTTAGGGATCATGTTTAAGGATAATGATGCTTAAAAAATTACCAGAAGTTTTTTTTGTTTTTTTTGTTTTGGTCCATGGCTCAATTTCTGTCAAATGTACTTAGACATCTGGTGACATGCAAAGACAATCCATCACAAACAGAGACGAACAGGACAGGAAACACGACATATTTGATGAAAGAAAAACTTATTTCTTACCATTTCATCACAGTTGGGTAACAGTGATATTTCCTCTACCTTCACAAGAGAGCAGATTATCAATTCCATTTGTATTCATCTTCTTCCAGAATCAGTTTGTGGTTGGTATTTTTTTTACCATCAATCAAGCTTATATTGTAAACACTTGTTTTTCAAATGCAAAAAATCAAAGTTTATCATTGAGTGTAAACATAAGGGGAAAGCAAAAGTGTGTGTACGTGTGTTTTCAGGTGTGGCAGTGGATCCGCCATCAGACTCAGCTGGAGGATGACAGCAGGGTGGTGAGCAGGAAGCTGGTGACTGACTTCACAAAGGAGGTGATGATGGAGCTCAGCACTCTCTGTCAGTCCGTTAGGTAAGCAGACTCTCCAGGAGACCTTAGAAACAACCTGTTGAGCAATGAGGGTGTGTGTGTCTGACTTATCTTAGTATTCATTTGGTCCAAGAGCTCTATCTGGTGAAACTCTCAGAGAGGCAATTAAGGGGTCAATGGTAACCCTTTGATAGCTGCCTGGTGGTTGCCACAAACCGATGTCCCACTTACTTTGCATAACTCACGGAGCAAAGTTTTCATGAGGACTGATCCAAAGAAAACAGATCTCTATGAGCTCTGTGTTAAATTAATAGTTCAACTTTCAGGGAAACACACTTGTTGGCTTTCTCTCTGAGAGTTAGATGAGTAGATTGATACCACTCTAGTGCATGAGTACAGGGTTATTTTACTCACCCAAGTGCAATGATAAGAGCAAGGTGGTAGCATGGACTGTGTGGGCGTATCCATGAGTAACTGCTATTTTGGTCCGTATACAGTATGTGCAGCAGCACAAAGTACAAACTGGCTGGGCGATGGTGAATATAGATCAGTGGGTGTGGTGATTGTTAAATAATCTTTCAGCCAGTCACATGATTGCTGTCATAGCTCTGAAGCAGCTGAGCCAACAGCCTAACCCTGACCCTGACCCTGACCCTGACCCTAACCCTAACCCAACACATGGAAAGCTTCTCTTCAGGAAATGTCTGGAATGTTAAGGGTAAAAAAATACATTGGTGTGCATAGGATTGCATCAATGCTATTTTAGTCATAATGTTAAAGTATCTCACCTTTGACACTGTCATATAGTTTACTAAGTAATGTTAAACAACAGCATTTGTACTGCAATGTGTTTCATGGATAAAACATGAAACAATAACTTGCCAAAAAAGAAAGTTTAAAAAAGAGTCTGATGAGCTGCTAACTTGACGTCTCCTTCATAAACATGCAGAATGTCAAGTTATGACCGAGCAGCTTGATGTATGTAGAGGTGTGTGTGTGGTTATTCTGTATTAATGAGGGTAAACACAGTGAATGTGTGTGTGTAACTGTGCTGCATTCTGGTGCACACTTTTCTAATATGAGGCTGCAGATTTATCAATAAATCAGCCGTGCTGCCTTCAGGTGCTGCAGGGATTTAATGAACTGAAGGAGAAACTTTTCATACAGTATAAAGCAGCTGTGGACCGCAGAATAACCCACATTCATTGTGTTTGACTGAAGTCAGTTATGTATATTTCAAGCATGAATCTGTTATGTCAGCCTTTTTACAGCAAATATAGTTAAGCAGCTTGCTCTGGTCATTGTGCCTCTGTGAACATTTCTCCCTCAACTTCACTAAAACAAGCTAAATGAGCAGACTTACAGTATACTATTTCTTTAAAAGTTGAGCCAAAATCTTCATTGTATCACCTACTTGTGTTCGGTGATTTTAATGATTAACTGCAATGATATTAATATTGATACCAAACATTTTTGTATCTTTGTTATCATCACCTTATGGCAAATTTGAAACTGTTCTTCAACAACAACTGGATACAAAAAGGTCTGTGGTGTTAATAAAACCAATGAGAAGATGTGCTTTTTCTTGTTTAGTCATTTTTCATGTGGACATTTCAGTGAATAGGATTAGTAGGAATGAGTTTTATACTCATTGGACCGTTAAAATTGGATACACATGAAGTTGTGACAGAAACAAAAATGTAAATGTGTGTTTATACTGAAAACTTAGTTTAGTTTAGTTTGTACAAGTTAAAATATATACAAAAAATGACAGATAATGAAAGATAATACACAGTGCAGGGAGAGGCAGATTATTTAACCTCCACCTAAAGAAATGTTAAAATTACACAATTTTACAGAAAATAATATAAACACATAAAAGTGAGAACAAACCAAATAATTATGATATATAATGAAAACGATAAAAAAAATAAAAACTGAAAAAATGAGTGTGTGTGTGTGTGCATGTGTCTGTGAAGGAAACATTGGCCTCAGCATTTGTACATGATAAATGAAAACTATGAGTAAAACAATACATTGAGATAAACAGTTACAAAACAGCAGTTAAATAATCCTTTAAACCTCTTATTTTTAAACTTCATTCATAGGACAGAACAACCCAAAGTCTAATCATAGTGTGTGAGATACTGTAAAGCCTGATTGAAAGTGTCTCTCTGTCTCCTTCAGGGATAAACAGAGGTTACACACAGCAGCAGACATGTTCCTGGAGGTGGTCCTGAAGAGAGATTTCCCAGAGTTCATCACCACTTACCTGAATCAGGACCACACCTTCCTCTGCTCCCACACCACTGGACAGGTGGAGGCTCTGAACACAAACACACACCGAGCCAAACTGTGAAGACAGCTTCATGTTCTCTGCTCCACTGCTTCTAAATATGAAGACACACACTAGCTCAACTCACTGACTGAGAGACCGGAAGGTGCTGACTCAGGATTTGCAACATGTAGAATGGCTTCTTTCCCACTCTGATCAACAGGACAGTTTAATAAATCTAACGTGTTCTACATATATCATGTGTCTTTATTTTATTCTTTTGAAGTCGGTTACATGGGACCTACACCTCTGCTTTCCATCAGGGTCAAACACAAGAGGAGCAGACAAGTGAATCAAAGTGAAGTCTTGGATATTTGTGGGTCATACAAAGCACGACTCTGACATCTGCAGCAAATAAACAATATAATATAATAATAATAATACAAATTTAACAACATCACTTTGGGCTTTTAGAGTTTGCAATGGACACTTTCTGAACATTTACATTATTGGTTGCAGCCATGCATGAAAGAGTGGTTCAGTCTATGTGGTCACTTCCTTTAACCCCTTACATACTGTTACAAATTTGACCCATTTGTACTTTTGAGAGCAGTAAAAACACCTTAAACACCTTTTTCATTTAGCCTGAAATGTGATGACTTCTACTAATGTGACCCAAAATATACAAACATTGGGAACATTTTAACTTTTTAAAAACATTTGTGTAACTTAGTATAATAATAAATCTTTATTTATATAGCACCAGATCACAACCAAAGTCATCTCAAGGCACCTTACATATAGAGCAGGTCAAGACCGTACTCTTTACTCATTAATAATAAGCAGTTTAAATAGTGCTTTTCTTACAATGTTACAAAGTGCTTTACAGAAGGAAATAAAACCACACGAGACAGATAAAAAAAATAAGGCAACAATCAGGACAGAGGCATTTCCAAAAGGATTAGCTCATTATCAAACAGCTGAAGCTTGTCAAGGGCTTGATAACAAGTTAATTATTAGAATCAGGTGTGTTATAGTGGGGAGACACGTAAAACATGCAGGGCAGTAGCTCTCCAGGAGCAGGGTTGGTGACCACTGGTATACACCCTGTATACAGCTGTGTCATACTGTGTTCAAGTCATACCAAAGTAATATAATTACCAGTTTCTTACTTGTTAAAAGGCTTCATGTGTTAGGGTGGACTAAGTACATGACACAGAGACATGGGAAAATTAGAAGAGTGTATTTACAAAATGTAATGTGTTGGGATGGGGGAAAGTCCGGGGAGTCACCAGAGAAAACACAAGAGGGATGAGTGAAATCTGGTGGTGATCGAATTCAGTGAAGACGAAGACTCTGGTGGATAGCGGAAAACTTCTCCGGTTGCTGGCAGACAGTAATGGCAAGCAAATGATCCAGGGCACAAGAAAGGAAAGGAAAGTCAATGCATCATATAACACATACACAAGAAACAAGATTAAATTGGCCAAGAGCTACAATACCACTGTGGCAAGTACAAAAATCTGTCGATGAGTGGTTGAAGATCCGGGGTTTATACAGTATACACTGTAGCTTGATGAGTAGATGAGAAGCAGGTGAGTATGATTTACAGGGATTGGAATGTGACACAGGTCATGGAGGCAGGAGAAGCATCCGCCCACACCAGCAGCCTGACACATGACACACAGAGACTGACAAGGACACAGAAAGATAAGGGAAGGAAACACAAGAAAACACTAGGAAATGTCAGATGTGGAGGGAGCATCCATGACATCATGTCAACAGCAATGTTGTATTAACACTGAAAATTGATCCTGACACACTTACGGTTTTAGAAAAAACAGGACAGAGGGTGAAGGTAACTTTCTAGAGGAGGGAGTGGAACCTCACCACACATTTTATTAATGCTCTTTCTTTAATGATTAAACCAAGGTACAGCCCAACAAAGCTCCACTCTTTCACATCACCCAAAACATACAAACCTTCACTGTAGAAACACACATTGACACACACAGACAGAAGAAACAGCGATTTCCACTGAAGGAGGACATCAAAAGGAGGGAATACTGATATACGGGATTACTGGAATACTGGAGTACTGCCACTTCTACCACCTACTAACTTCACACATTGAATGCAGTTTTAGAAAAAACTAAAACAACTTTCTAGAGGAGGGAGTGGAACCTCACCACACTGAGCTTTTTGAGCTGTCTGACTGTTGAGAGGTTTGTTTTACTCACAGACGATCATGGCTTCCTGTTCAGAGGAGGATCTGTGCTGTTCCATCTGCCATGACATCTTTAAAGATCCTGTCCTCCTGTCATGTAGCCACAGCTTCTGTAAAGCCTGTCTGCACAGCTGGTGGACAGACAAACAAACTCAAGAGTGTCCGCTCTGTAAGTCGTCTTCAAAGTTTGAACCAGCTTGTAACTTGGTGTTTAAGAATCTGCATGAGGCCTTCTTACTGAAGAGAGATCAGAGAGCTTCATCAGGGTCTGAGGCTCTCTGCAGTCTTCACTCTGAGAAACTCAAACTGTTCTGTCTGGATCATCAGCAGCCAGCGTGTCTCGTCTGCAGAGACTCTAATATACACACTAACCACACATTCAGACCCACTGATGAAGCTGCAAAAGGTCTCAGGGAGGAACTCCAGAAATCCCTGAAACCATTAAAAAAGAAACTGAAGCTCTTTACTAAATTTCAACAAGACTGGAATCAAACAGCAAAACACATCAAGGTCCAGGCTCAAAACACAGAGAGGCAGATTAAGAAGCAATTTAAGAAGCTCCACCAGTTTCTAGAAGAGGAAGAGGAAGCCAGGATGGCTGTTCTGAGGGAGGAAGAGGAGCAGAAGACTCAGATGATGAAACAGAAGATGAAGACCCTGAGCAGAGAGATAGAACCTCTTTCAGACACAGTCAGAGCCACAAAGGAGCAGCTGAGAGCTGCAGACGTCTCCTTCCTGAACAACTACAAGGCTGCAGTGGAAAGAGTCCAGCAGCACCCCCTGCTGGATGATCCACAGCTGCTTTCTGGAGCTCTGATAGATGAGGCCAAACACCTGGGCAACCTGACCTTCAACATTTGGAACAAGATGAAAAAGATCATTTCCTACACTCCTATGGTTCTGGATCCAAACACTGCTGGATCACGACTAATCCTGTCTGATGATCTGACCAGTGTGAAAGCTGGAGAGAGACAGCAGCTTCCTGAAAATCCAGAGAGATTTGATGGCTACTACTACCCCCACTCTGTCATAACCTCTGAGGGCTTCAACTCAGGGACTCACAGCTGGGATGTTGTAGTTGGAAAGAACACAGAGTGGGACGTGGGTGTGTTAGAGGAGTCTGTCCAGAGGAAGGAAGACGTAGACTCTGTCTTAAGGAGTATACATTTTTATAATGATGAATACACAGCATGCTCCCCATCAAACTATGATGATCTCACACTAAGTATAAATCCTAAGAGGATCAGAGTGCATCTGGACTGGGACAGAGGAAAACTGTCATTCTCTGATCCTGACACAAACACACACATATACACATTCATACACACTTTCACTGACAAGCTGTTTCCATACATTTGGACTGAAGATACACATCCTCTGAGGATACTACCAGTGTAAGCCTCTGTGACAGTGAGGTAGAGATTGTTGGCAAGTCACATCAGCTGTTTGTTCAGAGGCAAAAAAAAATGAAGCTTTCAAAGAAAAGAACACCATGCCTATTGTGAAACATAGAGGAGGCTTGGTTACGTTTTGGGGCTGCTTTGCTGCATCTGGCATTGGGTACCTTAAATCAGTGCAGAGATGAGATTTTAGAAATTTCAAGACTATCAAGGCATTCCTGAGAGAAATGTACTTTCCAGTTTTAGAAAGCTCCATCTCAGTCGCAGGTCATGGGTCCTGCAACAGGATAATGACCCAAAACACACAGCCAAAGGCACCCAAGATTTTAAGAACAAAACATTGGACTTTAATGAAGTGGCCTTTAATGAGTCTTGATCTGAATCCTATCGAACATATATGTAAAGAGCGAACAGTCTGGAAAAGGCCCCCTTTAAACCTGAGACAGCTGGAGCATTTTACTCAGGAAGAGTGGACCAAACTACCTACAGACAGGTGCAGAAGTCTCACTGAGGGCTACAGAAATCACTTTTTTTGCAGTGACTGCCTCTAAAGGTTGTACAACAAAATATTAGGTCAAAGGTCCCATAAGTTTTGACCATCTTCATTTGCTTTATTATTTAAAAGATTCTTTTGAATAAAAAAAAATCAAAAGCAATATCTGATATTTATAAAATATGTAATAAACCATGATGGCTGTCAATTACTTGTGCCAGTGTCAAGTTATTTCAGAGAAAATGTGGGTTTTCCATTTTCGTGGAAGGGTACCAACAAATTTGTCCACGTGTGTAAAAGGATGTATGACATTTTGAAGATCAGCAAAATATTTTTTTTGAAAGCAACTCATTTTTAGAAATTATCTTCAACTGGAAGAAACATGAAACATGTTTTTGACTTGATTGTCAAATAAGAGGTTGGCATCAAATATTACCCTGAGATTCCTTGCAGCCTTGTAATATTTCTTGAAAGCTCACCAAGGTTTGCAGCAAAAGAGCTCATAAAATTCGGGGGACCAAACATTATGACCTCAGACTTGTAGTCATTAAATCTAAGAACATTTTGAGACATGCAGGATTTAATATCAGCGAGGCAAGATTTTAGTTTACCTAGGCTGCTCAGATCTGAGGGTTTTAATGGAAGGTATAACTGTGTGTCATCAGCATAAAAGTTATACAATACATCATGACTCTGTATGAATTGGCAGCATGGGGCAGCATGAATAAGGAAAACAAAAGGGGGCCTAGAACTCAGCCTTGAGGAACCCCACAATTCAGCAGAGTCTTTGTGGAGGTGTAATTACCCAGGGCGACAGAGAAAGTTCTATAAAGGAGGTAAGTTTGTAATAATCTGAGAGCCATGCCCTTGATGCCAACCCAAGTCTCCAGGCGACCAAGGAGGATACTGTGGTCAACTGTGTCAAAAGTGGCACTTAAATCTAAAATGACTAAAATTGAGCAGTTACCTCTGTCTGCAGCTAAAAGTAGGTAATTAATTACCTCAACATGAACGGGCTCTAAAACCAGACCCAAATTAGTTAAAAACACTATTGCCATTTATAAAATAAATCAATTGAGTAGAAATTACTTTCTTTTGGAAAGACAGTTTGGAGATAGGTCTGTAGTTGCATTAGAACAGAAGGTCCAATTTTTTTTTAAACAAAGGATGGACAATGACATACTTAAAACTAACAGGAAAAGAACAAAAGAAAAGAAATGAGATCAAACCAGAACCTGGAGGAAAATAAAAATCTTATAATTCATATTTACTCTGGAAAACCAGAGAAATGTAAAGTGTGTCCGTAATTAAGAAAAAAACGTGCAAAATCTCAACTGTGGATGATTTCATTTATCTGTTGAAGAAGATCACTATTCCTCCATGTTACTTTAACACACTGTATTAACGCTTTAATGATTAAGCAATATTATCTCTGTTGGACTTTAAACCCAGATACAACCCAATAAAGCTCCACCCTTTGACATCACCCAACAGATACAAACCAGGAAACAGTCTGTCTTCTTTACTGTGGAAACACACACTGACACACACACAGAAGAAACACAACGTTTTCCACTGAGTGAGGACAGCGACAGGAGGGAATACTGGAATACTGGAATACTGCCACTTCAACCACTTACTGACTGCACACACTGAATGCAGTTTTAGAGAAAACAGGACTGAAAGTGAAAGTAACTTTTTAGAGGAAGGAATGAAACCCCACCACACTGAGCTGTTTGAGCTGTCTGACTGTTGAGAGGTTTGTTTTACTCACAAAGGATTATGGCTTCCTGTTCAGAGGAGGATCTCTGCTGTTCCATCTGCCATGACATCTTTAAAGATCCTGTCCTCCTGTCATGTAGCCACAGCTTCTGTAAAGCCTGTCTGCACAGCTGGTGGAAAGACAAACAAACTCAGGAGTGTCCGCTCTGTAAGACGTCTTCAAAGTTTGAACCAGCTTGTAACTTGGTGTTAAAGAACCTGTGTGAGGCCTTCTTACTGAAGAGAGATCAGAGAGCTTCATCAGGGTCTGAGGCTCTCTGCAATCAGCACTTTGAGAATCTCAGACTGTTCTGTCTGGATCATCAGCAGCCAGCGTGTCTCGTCTGCAGAGACTCTAAAATACACACTAACCACACATTCAGACCCATCGATGAAGTTGTAAAAGATCTAAAGGAGGAACTCCAGAAATCCCTGAGACCTGTAAAAGAAAAACTGAAGCTCTTTAATAAAGTTCAACAAGACTGGACTCAAACAGCAGAACACATCAAGGTCCAGGCTCAAAACACACAGAGGCAGATTAAGGAGCAGTTTAAGAAGCTCCACCAGTTTCTAGAAGAGGAAGAGGAAGCCAGGATGGCTGCTCTGAGGGAGGAAGAGGAAAAGAAGAGTTGCATGATGAAGGAGAAGATGGAGGCTCTGAGCAGAGAGATAGAACTTCTTTCAGACACAGTAAGAGCCACAGAGGAGCAGCTGAGAGCCGCAGACGTCTCCTTCCTGAACAACTACAAGGCTGTAGTGGAAAGAGTCCAGCAGCACCCCCTGCTGGATGATCCACAGCTGCTCTCAGGAGCTCTGATAGATGAGGCCAAACATCTGGGCAACCTGACCTTCAACATCTGGAACAAGATGAAGGAGATGGTTTCCTACACTCCTGTGATTCTGGATCCAAACACTGCTGGATCAGAATTGATCCTGTCTGATGATCTGACCAGTGTGAGAGCTGGAGAGGAACAGCAGCTTCCTGACAATCCAGATAGATTTGCCAGACCCTGCTCTGTTCAAACCTCTGAGGGCTACAACTCAGGGACACACAGCTGGGATGTTGAAGTTGGAGAGAACACATGGTGGGAAGTGGGTGTGTTAGAGGAGTCTGTCCAGAGGAAGGAAGACATAGTCTCTGGATTATGGAGTATAGAGTTTTTTGTTTATAAATACAAAGCATTCTCCTCATCAGAGGAAGGCACTGATGTCCCACTAAGTAGAAATCCTCAGAGGATCAGAGTGCATCTGGACTGGGACAGAGGAAAACTGTCATTCTCTGATCCTGACACCAACACACACATACACACCTTCACACACACTTTCACTGATAAGATGTTTCCATATATTTGTACTGCAGATACAAATCCTCTTAAAATACTACCAGTGAAAATCTCTGTGACATTGAAGTAGAGATGACCACGACGACAATGACGACGATAATGACAACAATGACGAGGACGACGAGGACGACGAGGATGATGATGATATGTTATTTTAAAAAAGATGAGAGTTGAGATCAGGATCAGTTTAAATCAATTAATGTGTTCCCTCTTTTACGTCTTGTTTTATCCAGCAGATACTTTGTTTTATGTGTGAAGCTTCTGTTCTGTGTTTGTTTTTTACAAACAATAATTCCTACAGATTCAATAGTGCCTTTGCACTGTTAGTGCTCGGGCCCTAATAAATAAAACATCATCAACCTAAAAAAACAAAAAGCAGAAACCCACGCATACACAAAAAAAAACCTCATTTTCTCCTCCTATTCTAACAAATGGTAATCTATACAATCTAGAGTTACATACATCCAATCTATGTAAAATCACCTGATCATCTGTTAAATCTAAATCTTTAGCATAATTAATGAAGGGCCTCCATATACTCTCAAAACATGTTGTTAGGCCTTTAATATATCAGTTCTTCTTTTCTAATGGAATGCCAGATAACAACTGTCTTGTCAACTGAGTAATACTTGGTTTATGAATGTTTTTCAATAATGTTTCTCTGGATATAAGCCCAATAGAAAAAGTTTCGGATCCAGTAGGATTTGTTTTGAAATTATTTTTTCAATTGTAACTGTTCCCTCATCCCAGAAGGTTTTAATGGCTCTACATTGCCAAATACAGGGAACAAATGTTCCTGTGGTTTCTGTACACTTGGTACACATGTCTGGTATGTTTTTATTATAATGATATAGATCCACCTGTGTCACATATGCCTGCATTAACCATTTATACTGTATTAGTTTTACTTGTGTGTTTATCGATATTCTGTTAGCATTAGCACAAGCTCTTTTCCAATCTTCACTCGAAATTTCAATTTGCAGATTTTCCTTCCAAGCATTCGATTTGTACTGTGAATTTTCTGGCAAGCAAGATGTCAATAAATTGTAAAACCTTGATATAATACCCTTTCTGAAACTGTCCTTAACCATTATGTTCTCCAGCGTTGAGTGTAGGGATCTGGTAAGTGTATTATTCTGATTTACTTTGACAAAGTTTCTAACCTGAAGGTATTTGAAGAAATGTTTTCTATGAAGGTTAAACTTAGACCTCAACTGTTCAAAAGACACCATGATATCAGAATATGGATGATAAAGATCTTCAATAGACTTAAGTCCTTTGGAGTACCATAATTTCAATGTAGCATCTGCTCTTCCTGGTACAAAGAATTGGTTGCTCCATATTGGGCTATATTGTGATAATGAATGTGATTCTTTTAAATATTTTTTGACCTCATACCATATCTTTAACATGTGTTTTACAATTGGGCAAGCCAGGACTGCATTTGACCAGCCTCTAGTTATGCTACTGTTGGTGTAGGATGCAAGGGGACTTCCCATGATGCACTGACGTCCTCCCCCACATGGTGCTTTCAAGGCATACCAAAGAAACGTTTTTCAGTTTCTCACTGATAAACAAGTTTTATGTCCACAGCAAAATTGTAATAAGAGTGAAAACTGATCATTTTTGTGGATGTGAAATGACATCAAACCAGAGCCTGGAGGAAAATAAAAACAATCTTATAATTCATGTTTACTTTGGAAAACCAGAGAAATGTAAAGTGTGTCTGTAATGAATAACATGAAAAATCTCAGCCCTGGATGATTTCATTTATCAGTTGAAGAACTCAGTATTCCTCCATGTTACTTTAACACACTGTATTGATGCTCTTTCTTTAAGGCTTAAACCCAGATACAGCCCAACTAAGCTCCACTTTTTCACATTCTCCACAAGACACAAACCAGGAAACAGTCTGTTTTCTTCACTGTGGAAACACACACCGACACACACACAGAAGAAACACAGGGATTTCCACTGAGTGAGGACAGCAACAGGAGGGAATACTGGAATACTGGAATACTGCCACTTCAACCACTTACTGACTGCACACACTGAATGCAGTTTTAGAAAAAAAAACTGACTGATGGTGTTCAGTAACTTTCTAGAGGAGAGAGAGCTGGTGGACAGTGAAACAAACTCAGGAGTGTCCGCTCTGTAAGACGTCTTCAAAGTTTGCTCTCTGCAATCTGAACTTTGAGAATCTCAAATTGTTCTGTCTGGATCATCAGCAGCCAGTGTGTCTCGTCTGCAGAGACTCTAAAATACACACTAACCACACATTCAGACTCCCAACTTGGTGGGGATTATATTTGTTTAGTGGTCAAGTGTGATCATTGAGATAGGTGATGCTAACTGATATTGTTTTATTTTAAATCTTGCAATTTGATTTAGGATACCTGGACACTGATCATTAAAAACTTTTATAAAGCATTAAAAAGAAAGACCACATGAGAGTACTAAATCCAACATATGACCCTTAGAATGTGTGTTAACAGGTTGAGTTAATGAATGATGTAGAACCATTATATAGTGCGATTGTAAAAGTGTATTCTCCATACACAATCATAGAACATAAAAATAAACTCTCTCTGTTCTCTGAAAGCTTTACTAAGGATTGATCACACATGTATCTGTGACTTATGAGGTATTAAGGAAGGATTTGTTGTGCAGACATTTGGTACATAGATGAAATATGAAGAGATACTCTGAAGGGTCACAATATGAACAGTATGTGAGGGTTACACTGGTGCATCCATGGTTCAGAAGGCTCAATGGTTAAAGTCCTGTTTATTGGTTGCAACATCAACAGGTACTTCTCTGGAGAAACAAGGAGACAAAACAATATGACATCAGCTTTAGTAAGTAATGATACTGTAAGTCACCCTCAATGATTCAAACTATCTACTGATGTGATATTTTCTACATGCATTTGACCTTAATGCTCCTTCTTTAATGACTGAAAAACATTGTCTCTGTTGGACTTTAAACCCAGATACAGCCCAATAAAGCTCCACCCTTTCACATCACCCAACAGATAAAAAACCAAGAAACGGTCTGTCTTCTTCACTGTGGAAACACACAGCAACACACTCACACACGAAACAACGTTTTCCACGTAGTGAGAACAGCAACACGAGGGAAGACTGGAATACTGGAATACTGTCACTTCGACCACTTACTGACTGCACACACTGAATGCAGTTTTAGAGAAAACAGGACTGAAGGTGAAAGTAACTTTTTAGAGGAGAGAGAGGAACCTCACCACACTGAGCTGTTTGAGCTGTCTGACTGTTGAGAGGTTTGTTTTACTCACAGAGGATCATGGCTTCCTGTTCAGAGGAGGATCTGTGCTGTTCCATCTGCCATGACATCTTTAAAGATCCTGTCCTCCTGTCATGTAGCCACAGCTTCTGTAAAGCCTGTCTGCACAGCTGGTGGACAGACAAACAAACTCAGGAGTGTCCGCTCTGTAAGACGTCTTCAAAGTTTGAACCAGCTTGTAACTTGGTGTTAAAGAACCTGTGTGAGGCCTTCTTACTGAAGAGAGATCAGAGAGCTTCATCAGGGTCTGAGGCTCTCTGCAATCTTCACTCTGAGAAACTCAGACTGTTCTGTCTGGATCATCAGCAGCCAGCGTGTCTCGTCTGCAGAGACTCTAAAATACACACCAACCACACATTCAGACCCATCGATGAAGTTGTAAAAGATCTAAAGGAGGAACTCCAGAAATCCCTGAGACCTTTAAGAGGAAAACTGAACCTTCGTAAAAGGTTTCAACAAAACTGGAATCAAACAGCAAAACACATCAAGGTCCAGGCTCAAAACACACAGAGGCAGATTAAGGAGCAGTTTAAGAAGCTCCACCAGTTTCTAGAAGAGGAAGAGGAGGCCAGGATGGCTGCTCTGAGGGAGGAAGAGGAGCAGAAGAGTCAGATGATGAAAGAGAAGATGGAGACCCTGAGCAGAGAGATAGAACCTCTTTCAGACACAGTCAGAGCCACAAAGGAGCAGCTGAGAGCTGCAGACGTCTCCTTCCTGAACAACTACAAGGCTGCAGTGGAAAGAGTCCAGCAGCACCCCCTGCCGGATGATCCACAGCTGCTCTCAGGAGCTCTGATAGATGAGGCCAAACATCTGGGCAACCTGACCTTCAACATCTGGAACAAGATGAAGGAGATGGTTTCCTACACTCCTGTGATTCTGGATCCAAACACTGCTAGTTCAGATCTGATTCTATCTGATGATCTGACCAGTGTGAGAGCTGGAGAAAAAGGGGTGCTTCCTGACAATCCAGAGAGATGTGCCTATTGTTACTACCATCCCCACTCTGTTCTAACTTCTGTGGGCTTCAACTCAGGGACTCACAGCTGGGATGTTGAAGTTGGAGACAACACATCATGGGACCTGGGTGTGTTTGAGGAGTCTGCCCAGAGGAAGGAAAAAATTATCTGTGGATCATGGAAAATATATTTTCATTTGAATGAATACACAGCATGGTCCCCATCATACAAAAGCACTCATCTCCCACTAATGGTAAATCCTCAGAGGATCAGAGTGCATCTGGACTGGGAAAGAGGAAAACTGTCATTCTCTGATCCTGATACCAACACACACATACACACCTTCACACACACTTTCACTGACAAGCTGTTTCCATACATGTGTACTGCAGATACACATCCTCTGAAAATACTACCAATGAAAGTCTTTGTGACAGTGAGGTAGTGATGATGATGATGACGATGATGATGTGTCTCTGAGATTTATGCATCATCTCAATACAATAAAGGTGAATGGGATTTCATAAGTGTGTTAGTGTTACTGTGTGCTGCATGTATGGAGCCTGAAAACAGGCTGTTTTACCCCTACCCGGTGCAGGCCTTCATTACTCAAACTAGTGATGTGATCCCATATGATAACCCAACTGTCACCTTCTCACACGAGATATGACAAGCCTCGCATAAAACTATGGGCTTAAATCCTAATTTTACAAATAAGACATCGTTATGGCATAATAAAAGCCTCAGGATAGGTAAAAAAAATATTTTTATGGGTTGGTTGGATCAAGTTGGGCATTGTTTATATTAGCGATTTATTTGATGGAGACCAGTTACTTTCTTTTGAACAATTAAGTATAAACTCTCAAACAAGGATTTTTGGAAATATCTGCAGTTGCGGAGTTGTATGCTGTCACACCTTAAACAATTACCACTTATACCTAGAACTGAAATACAAATTAGACTGGAACAGGAGGGGCACTTCACAAGAAGAACACAGCGTGCTTTTACAACCTCTTGAGGGGGTCTCAGCCATCCAGGTTTGAAGGCCTTAAGAGATGCTGGGAGAGGGATATAGGGGAAGAGATATCTTCATCATTGGATCATGGTTTAAAGTATCGAGGGAAATGCAGACCCGTTTGATTAGTTATAAAATGATTAATAGAACTTATTGGACTCCATGTAAAATGGCACGGTTAGGACTTAGACATTCTGACTTATGTTGGAGATGTGATGCGTTGTTTGGTACTTTTGTACATATGTTGTATGCATACCCCATGATAGACTTACTGTGGTCTAAGATTATCTCCTTTATTAACACTGCGATGTGCTCTTCACTGGCACAAGAACCGCTGCTTTGCCTATTAGGTGTGCTACTGAAGGGAAGTGGGCTACATGTCCACCAGATCGCATGGTGCAGAGCAGCACTTAGATTGCTTCTTATGAAAGGCTTTGTTACAGGCTGCGAGACAAGGAAGAGCTATACATGAAAATATGTGGCCCTTATACAGCAGTATCTTAATATAATGGTGGGTTTAACCCTTTCTGTTCACTTTTTTTTTTTTTTTTTTTTAAATCAGTCTGCATTTGTATGCACATATTTGTATATGTGTAGGTACTGTCTCTGTTGGACTCCCTCTGTGTGTCTGTTTGTTTTGTTTTGTAGGTGTTCTGTTTTGGCATTGTGTTCACTTGTGGTATGGTATGTACGTGTATGTCTTTTTCTGCTGAAAACTAATAAAGTGAATCACAAAAAAAAAAGAAGAAAAAAAAGAAAACGGGCTGTTTGCGGTCACATGAAATAACAACTTTGGGAATAATCCAAGTCACAATGACTGACTTTAATAAAAAAAAACACTGATGATACTGCTGTCTTGGACAAAAGTTACTATTTTTTATCTGGTAATGTCATGAAGAGATGTTTTCAAAACTCACTGATACATGAAATGATCATTCATTCATTTATGTTCCTCTGACAGGTGTCTGTTGAAAGTAATTTCATTGTCAAGCTTAGTTGTGAAGTTAAATCCAGAACACAAAAAACACTAAATCTGTCAGACTTAACTTAAATTTTGAATGTCCAAGCATCCCTGAACACACCAGCGTGAAGAGTTTTGCCACAGTCCCTGCATGCTGCTTTCAAGTTATACCAGAGCAGCAGTTTCATACCTGATTCAGGACCACACCTTCCTCTGCTCCCACAACACTGGACAGGTGGAGGCTCTGAACACAAACACATACCGACAGCATCATGTTCTCTGCTCCACATGGAGACACACACCAACTCCTCACTCAGGAGTTGCAACATGTAGAACAGCTCTGAATACTGCTATTTTCCACACTTTAATAAATGAAGCTGACTGTATGTGTGTGTGAGTGTATCTCAGTGCAATTCATTCAAATGACTCCTTTCACAAAACAAGTTTTATTCAACCCAGTTTTATTCAGAACTGCTTTGCTGGTTGATAAACAGGAGCAGGTTGAATCCAGTGGTTTTCATTGGACCTCTCGCTGTTGTTTCTCCACCAGGATCCAATGGAAGAGATGCAGGCAGCGTTCAACATCAGTGTGTCACAACACTGACATCTGCAGCTCATTCAGTCACCTCCTCCTCCTCCAGTTCATGTTGGGAACAGGCAGCGCCCTCGTGTGGCACGGCAGAGAACTGCAGGACGGCTACAACCTGCAAAACCAGCTACTTTCCCTTCTTTTTCTTTTTTTTTTTCTTTTTGGCAAACAGCAGCTCACATTCTGAACGACGACATCATCACCACCACTATTACAATGGTACCGTTTTGGTTTTGCAAACATTGTTTTATTAATTTTTGTCAGTTTGTAATATATAAATTACTTTTAAAAACGTGAGAAGCAGATGCACCTACAAGAAGGACATGGCGTGAAAACACAGGAGTTATAGAAAACCTAGACTGTGTTTACAGAAGCCATCTTAGCCAGCCAGTGTCCACTTTTTTCAGAATCCTCTTTCGCCTCTTCCATACCTGTATTTATCTGTTGTTGTTGTTTTGTTTTTTGTGTGGACAGGGCCTTTTTTGTTTTTTATTGTTTAAAAAAGTTAAATGGGCATCGTCTTCCTCTATGTGCCAGCTCCTTTCTCTCTCTCTCTCCTGCGGCGCTCAGTCCATCGAGATCAGTGCAATGCAGGGGCGACACACAGCTGCCATAGCCCGGGGGTGGAGGGGGAGAGGAGAGGTGGAGAGGTGGGGTAGGGGGAGGGGGGGGAGAGAGGGAGAGGGGCTCTAGGTTGGGGTAACGGGCATGTTGGTGGACTAAGGCGTCTGGCGGCGTGTTCGCACCTCTTCCTCTTTTTTTTTTCTCTCCTCCTCCTCTTCTTCCTCTGATGAGCTCACATTTCGTTTGCCATGTCGTCGTGCTCTCCTGCCGACAGGTCGCCGTTGGCACTGATGTTGGTGCTGTTGTCTTGGTAACCGGGAGGCATGAAGGACAGGCTGTAGGGGAAGATCTTGTGGCAGGCGGTTCGGTAGGCTTCGACCACCTTCTGCTGCTGACCCTCGCCCAGCTGCCCGTCGCACAAAGCCTCCAGCACCTCAGTAGAGATCTGCACACGCACACACACACACACAGTAAATTTACATTATCAACCATTCAAAAGTCAACAGGGTGTAACGTGTGTGTGAATCACAGCAGACCTGGATGCTTCCTCCTGTCAGCGACTCATCCAAGGCCGTCGCTATCTCACAGGCCATCTTATCAGAAGAAGGCTCCAGGTAGACCATCATCTTAGCAGCTGGAAAACAAAGAGACTCCAGCTGATGACAAGCTGCTTCACATCAAACATTTAGTGTTTCCTAAGATTGCCTGTATTCTGAATAGTGCACAGGACTCCAGGATGTCTTATGCTGAAATGTCTACTGAACTTGGCTGAAGAGAATGAAGGAATTATCAGTACACGCTTCTAGTGCAATGATGCCACCTTCATTCTGAGGGAACTCTTCTGTAGATAGTCTTTAAGCCTTCACATATAGTACCACAAATACTGTGCCCATAAATGGTCATAATCAATGCTATTGGTTGATTATTCTACAAACAAGGAAACTTATTTACCCATCATGTGGGTTTAGGGAGTCAGACCTTGGTTTTAAAGCACTTCGTGGTCTTGCACCAGCATATAAAGCCCAACTGCTGACAGTGTATGAACCAGTACGGCTGCTCCTCTGTTAGCTGTTCCAAAGTGCAAAACTAAAAACCAACAGTGAGACGGTCTTTTACCATAATGCTACGAGCCGCTGGAACATCTGCCTGAGGATCTGAGAACAGCTGGAAATGTTGAAACGTTTATAAGTAAACTCAAAACCTGCATGTTCAGCCTGGCTTTTGATTAAGAATTATTTATATTATTAATACTTTTTCTTCCATTTAATTTGTTTTGAAGTTTTACATTGTGTTATTTTATTATTATCATTCTATAGGTTTTATCTCATCGATTTTATTCATGTTTCTTTTGTCTTTTAATCTCTTTTTTAAACCCAGTTTCAGTCCAGCTTTGATTAAACATCTTTTATTTCATTTTACTTTTGTCTTTTTAATCTATTTTAACCTAGTTTTTTTACTGTAACCTTTAAATAAACTTTTTCTCTTATTTTACTTTTATTTCCATCATTGTTTTTATTCCTTTTCTTTATCTTGTCACTTGTTCTGTCTTATTATCAGTTTGTCAATCAACTGTGAAGCACTTTGAACTACATTAACCTGTATGAAAGCTGCTGTATAAATAAAGTTTGATTGATTGACTGACTTGGTTACCACAGTTACGCTGCTTCACCATCATCTGCTTTCCACAAAACACCACAGACAGAGAGCAAGACAGTGTGTCTCTCTGCTGAGATGAAGTTCTGTTTCTACTGTGTGTCCCAATATGTGGCATCTATTCACCACTAATAATCAACAGCCCTAAAATGTCCAGATGAGATGAGCTGTTCCTCTCTGTTTGTAGGAGAGTTTCATTCATAAAAGTGAAGGAAACAAAGAGGGAATGCTTTGATGATGAGTGTGTGTCAGTGTGTGTTGCTTACCGGCCAGTCTGTGGGGGATGGAGTTTGAATGTTGGCTCAGGTAGTTCTTGTTGTAGCTCTGAGGGTTGCTCTCCCCAAACAGCCTGGAGATCTCCTGCTTCAACACCGTCCTCACCGCCTCCGGCAGGTCCGCACTCTCGCTCACTGCGCACACACACAAACACACACGCACACACACATTAAAGACCCATATTAAGTTTTAAAGAATTAAGATGATCTAGATGTAGAAAAGTGCTCTGTCTCTTACCTCCTTTGAAGAAGCGCACTAGACACTGGTGCAGCCATGGGTTAGAAGGTTCGATGGCTACAGCTCGCTTTATTGACTGCAGCATCAACAGGTACTTCTCTGGAGGAACACACACACACACAAAAGGTTTTTAAACATCATGTAATGTTTGCTACCTCTGCTTCCAGTTTAACTATTA